>NC_031971.2:14778400-15078400 GCF_001858045.2 Oreochromis niloticus | reverse complement strand
AGTTTGGCACTGATGAACAATCTTTTGTTACCATCCTGGGTAACCGGAGTTCAGAACACCTCAGGAAAGGTTTGTGAGTGTGGGGTAAAAACACAAGAGTTTGTATGAGTGGGTGAAGACAGAGTGGTCCAGGGTGTGGACAGTGTTTTGCACTCTGAAACAAATTACATCTGCAGCCATTGATGTCAGTTTTGTGTTGGCTAAAGGAAGCATGAATATATGACAAGATTGAACTGAGGCCAGCTTTGATTTGAAGTTTACTCACCTCCACTTACTGCTACAGGTTCTTATTTGGTCCTACACACTGTGGGTTGAGCTTTACTGAAACGGGAGATAAGCCGTATAGCTGCACTAATGTCAGACTCATTCCAAACTTTATTTGCATTCCAGTATTCGGCGCTTACATGAAGCTGTCTGGATATGAGATGGAGGAGAGTATCAAGAGAGAAACATGTGGAAACCTGAAGGACCTCCTCCTTGCCGTTGGTATGTGCTCTAGATGACTCCCTGAAGTTATTCTTTTGTTGGTTTGCCCCCCCCCCGTATGCTGTTTTTTTTGTTTTTGTTTTTTACATATGTATTGACCTCTCATGACCACAAGAGGGAGTCAGAGGAGTTTTGTTAGAGATGAGGTAAGCTGCTGAGCTCTGACCCTCTGTAGGCGTCTTCTTCAGCTGATAGATGGGGAAGTCACTCACTACTCAGTGTTCATCTTCAACGTCACAGAAGAGCTGCATGTTTTTATTCCCGGGCTGTACTGAAACAGCTTTGCATGATTTACAATTCTAAGTAATTCAAAATAAAATATTTATTTTAAATTGGGCCTTGGTGCAGCCCTTCTGTTCTTCCTCTGTCTGGGACAAGCTGGTTTGACTCCTCTTCCTTTAAGGCTGTCTTCCCTTTAAGCCAAGGGTGTCAAACTCATTTTCCATTGTACATATATATATATATCACTTACAAAAAAGGCTATTACATATAAGAGGCAAATATGTTCTTTATCTACTCAATTTATCTTAAAATTGAAATTACTTACAGATTCAGATTTTACATATAAAAAAACACAGAACACTTAAACTCTTACCTGCAATGGAGCGTTTTATGTTATTGCATCATTACTAAAGAAAAAGGTCAGATTAAACCTCTACTGCATGTATATCATATATATCATCTACTGGTGATGAGGCGTAATGAAAAGCTTTACTGCATTCATTGTACCAAACGATCTGGATGGATGTTCACTGTAAACTTTACTATTGACCTTCAACTAAGTCAATAGCTGCGTACTAATGATAAAAGTGAGAGGAATGTGCTTTTCACGCCTCAGTGCATGTGTGTGATAAAGGAGGGAATATCTCAGGTCTTGTTATGATACTCTCATTGTTTTCATGGAAGAGGTTGGCGTTTGTTGCCACAGAAACCGGGAGCCAATAATGAGGTCCAAACAGCTGGGTGTGGGGTCAGACCACCTCGAGTCACTGGAAGAACAATATCTTTGACTCCTCCTACCCGGTTGCCTTGTGTGTCTTTGGGTGTGGGAGACTATGAGCGGGCATGTGAACAGTCACCTTTTCAGATTTTGTCTTGGGTATTTGGCTGAGCGTTGAGCTGTGCTTTGATATTTTTCCCTTCTGACATGCAGTCCCTCCCCCTGCTCCACACACTGACCAAGGCTCTGTGAACTACAAAAGAATCTGATGGGAAGTTTGTTTAAGAAAGAGGATTAGACGCTGGTTAATGTGTCCAGAGAAAGAAGCAAATCAATGAAAGATAAATGGCTTTGTGACAAACGTTGTGCAGCCTAATTGTGTCTGTGACTGTCTACGCTTCAAGAGGAAAAAGATGGCTCATTTATAATGTAAAATGCTAACAATGTCATACGGTACTGCCTGGTGTAGTTACACTAATGAAAAGCCCATCAACTGGGATAAAGCTGGAATAGGCAGCAAAGGTAATTGGAGAAATATAAGAAATAAATTAAATTGTTTCCTCCCTTGAGATGCTTTACTGAAACCTCCCTCAGTTGCTGTTTATTTGTGCATTAGTATTCAGTGTTGTATTTAATAACGGAAAAGCACTGAAGAATATCTCCTTTCTTTGCCTCAAGAAACTCTTGAACTGAGCAGAAGGTATGGACCTGTACATTTCACGAATCATCCCGATACCTTTTTCAGCTGTCACACTATCAAAAAACACTTTGTATGTGTGACCTTTGTGCACCCATACATGTACTATAATGTTGCTTGTGCCGTGTTTGAAAGATGATGTGGTATTGTTTGTATGATGAGCTGTTTCTTCCTGTCACTGTGGTACAAGTTCATCTTGGTTCAGTCTATCTGAGGAATTATTTCCAGGGCAGTGCAGGCTCTTTTAGATATTTTCTGGCAAAGTCTAATCTAATGTCCTTCCTGTTTTTTAGTCTAACCAGTGGTTTGCGCCATTTTGTAAATCCTTTGTAGTTACATTACAGCTGTGAGGGACAAATGGTTGCATATACCTATCTATCTATATATATCTATATCTATCTATCTGTCAATATTAACGCTGACAGCACTAATATAGCCCCACGCACGGGGTGATCCGCGACCTGTTGCTAATGGAGATTTGCCGCATTAATGCTGTTATGGCGTTAACATCATTTTAACGACATTAACGCTGACAGCATATATACATATATATATATATATGCGTCTGCATCTTTATGCAGAAGCATAGTAATAATGTCCAAAAATTACATTATGTTATTTATTTGTCTTTTTCTCACCTGACTCCAATAAATCGTGCGTAGCAAATCTGTTTGTTTGGTTTTTTTTAACAGTTTTACAAGTCTATGAAAAACCAGCTGTTTTGGTATTAAAGTCTTAAAGTCTAAATGTTTCTGAGCAGGGCTAAAGTGCTGAACTGAAGACTTAGAAATGTGTTTACACATGTTTTTTTTTTTAATTCATCAGGAAGACACTTGTACAAAAGGGTTTTGTGTCTTTAGACTCAGATCTGACTGAAGAGGAGATGGGAACACGTCAAAGAGGCTTTCTAAAGAAGGTGATTTAATACTTTGAACCCAGGACTCAAAGGCTGCTGCTTTCACAGCTATAGCTTCCTCTATAAGAGGAATAAACAGGACGAGACGTGCCCAGCGTAACCTATACAGGAAGGATAAGGAGATGCACATACCTGAATATGACTCAGATGAGCTGATGATTATTGATAATAATGAGTGTCCCCCCCAGGGGCTTCTTCGCCTCATCAGGGCTTATAGTAACAGCTTGAGATAATCCGTCTTAACAGGGCTCCTCATGCTGTGAAGAGGCTTTACACAAATACTGTACAACATGTATTTACACGTCAAGTCAATTTAGGACTACCAGGGGCACCAAATACACAAACAATCTGTCAAAACTGTCTGACCAGTATTTCATGAATTTTAAAGAAACAAAGAGACTACCATTAATTTTTGTTTGATTTCCTTTCTTTAACGGTGTCTGCAAGTCTCTTTGGTAGAAGCCCAGACTTTAGGTACAGTTTGTTTAACACATTTCTTTTTTTAAAATAGACTTCTGTTTGAGGTCGAGAGGGCTCACAAAGTGACACTGGATTCACAAGAGGAGGACATATTATAATATTTGAATGCTTTTTTTTTCTTTTCTTTTCTTTACATAATATTAACTGACTAAAGGAAAGTGTGTGTGCCTGTGTGCTCAAACACATGTGAGTGTGTTTGATATACTTCATCAGTTTGCCGACCATCGAGAGTAACTTCAAGTCATCCGACAACTCCACCAAGTTGCCTGGGATTGAATTTCCTCTGGTATTTGCTCTCATTTGTTTGTCATTTTGACTTGTTCATTTTGACACTCTTGAAAACACAGAAGCAGTCTTTATGAGGCTTTCCATCCATCCATCCCTCCCGCTATCTATCCATCTGTCCTCTTCTGCTTATCCAATCCAAAGCTGGGGTGGGCCTTATCCCAGCTGTCAAAGGGTGAGAGTTGGGGTACACTGTGGAAAGGTCACCAGACTCTCACAGCGCTAACGCACAGAAAAAGCCAACCATTCATGCCTATGCCAAGTTTAGAATGACTAATTAACCTAACAAGCATGTCTTTGGACTGGGAGGAAGCTGGAGTACAGGGAGAGTCCATGCAACCACAGGGAAAACATGGAAACTCCATACAGAAAGGCCCCGGCATGATCACATATATAAAAGCACAAGCAGAAGATTAAAAAATGACGCATTAGATATCAAGTCAAAATCATGGATTTAAAAAGAAAATTCTATGTGTAAGAAAGGTTAAAGTATAATAATCTATTAGGTGTCCATTGATATTCCTATGTGTAATATTTTTGTAATTTGCAGTAATTTTACAAACACGGCAAAGAAGTCAGTCCTTGAATTTGAGTGGAAGAATCCACTTACAAATGGCTTTTAAAGTGAATCGGCTCTGGATACTGGATCACCGTAAGCAAACATTTAAGGATCTGATCCCTGTATCCTGCTTGTGGATTTTCCTTCTTATCTGCACTCACCCCTGGGTAAAACAAATTAACCCACAAGATGACTAAAAATAGAGGTGGGGAGACATTTTGGCGGTACTATTTCCCACTTCACCCTTAACCTCTAACCTCTGGCTGTGTGGTGACACTTGATTGCACCCTTGAGCTGTTTGTCTTTGAGCATCCCTTTTACGCTGTCTGAGAGAGAGGACTGATGTGGAAAAGGTGAAAGTCACTCTCTAGGCAACTTTTATGTGTCTGTCTGAGGAAGCAAAGAGGTCAGAGGTAACACTCCCTTGTCCACTGACCACACATATACGCACACGAGTGCACACATCTGTAACATTCGAGTCTTACTACTTATATTTCTGTGAGAACAAGCGTTCGTGACACCGGTTGCTGTCACTGAGAAGATAATTAGAGGCTTCTGCAGGAAACTTCAGGAACAAGCCTCCTGTTTGGATGCCATGCACAAATGGACCGGTTATGCATTTGAGTCTTTCATGATTTTGTGGAGTGTTAACCTCAGGGCATGTCATCTGGGTCTCATTTCATCCATACAGAAGTGTGCTCTGATTGTGAGGTGGAAGATGTTTTGTTCAGGATCAAAGGAGCACAAATGTCAGATACAAAGTTTAAAATTGTTGGAGGGCTTTAAAACACATAGAGTTTCCATGTTCCCCCTGTCCCTAAGTCTAGTCTAAGATGGCTGTAGGTGTGAATGTGAGTGTGAATGGTTATCTGTCTTCTGTGTTAGCCCTGTTGTTAGCCCTGTGAGAGACTAGCGAACTTTCTGGGGTGTACCCTACCTCTTGTCCTGCTAGGAAAAGGCCCACACCCAATCCTTGGATTGGATAAGCAGAAGAGGATGGAGGGATACAATGGATGGATATGTGCGTTGCACAGAGACTGTTTGTGTACATTATCAAATCCATATTGTTATTCTTGGACTTGTAGAGCAGCTATGCATAATTTCACAGATCATACTCCATATTTATCTCATACGGGTTCTAGACCTGTCCCTCAGTTCATTTATATTTTTTCCTCTATCTTTATCCCAACTTTCTTCTGATTGGGTGCCCCTCAAAAACAGGTTTAAACAGCAGATGTATGGCTGTGTGCCCTATGATCATATTAGAAATATCCACTGTCACTGACATCATATGGAGCCAAGAGCAGAAAGAATATTTTTCAAAAAGTTAAAGCAGTCTGAGCAGTTATTTGTACATGATGAGCAGGGTCCTGTTTGGTGCCCTGGGCTAACACTCCCTCCACATATTAAGGATTGTAGATTAACATATTTTATTGTGTCGGAACCATACTGAATTTGACCTGATAAATATTTTATATAGTGTGTGTGTGAGAGAGAGTATGCTAACAAACAGTCATTATAATTCGTTATACATAGAGAATAGCAGACAAAACAACAATACACCTCTTCCAATTAATGGCTAATTAACACTGTGCTGAACAAAGTCCAAAAGATTCACTAAGCCACATCAGTGTCTACTGTCTACCTACTGTTTACTATCATAGCCAAGTGGCTGACAAAAGTAAACGAAAGTTTTCCCAATCCCTACTGATGAATGTTATCTTGTTTCAGGATACATAATACATGCCATTATCCAAAGACACATCTGCTTACCTGTATCTTTTGCTCGTTTCTCCTCTTCTTTTCTCTTTTTTTCTAAACTGAGGACCTGATAGCTTTGACCTTTTCTTGTCCATCCCCCACAACAATATCTAACAGACCTACACCTTAGTGGATTCGGTTTGTATATGTTTTTTCTTCTTCTTTCTTCTATCAAAAACCACCACTGATGATGAGCTCCTTATTTGAAACCTTGACTATGATTAATGAGACTGGTAAATGGACTTGTATATACAACATATGGCTTTACTTCCCTTGCTGAGCACTCAGAGCTCATTTAGACTACGAACCACAGTCACCCAGTGTTTGTTATTCAATGTGTAAGGACACCTCAGAATGTACACTGGTGAACCGGAGAAATAACCACCAATCTTCCAATCAGCAGACACAGTCACTCCAGCCAACAATAATATGCACAAAAAGTCTTTGAGTAAAAAGTTTGAATTGTTGGAAACACAGTTTTAATAAAATAAGACTTAGTGAGGACAAGAAACGATAAAATCTGACATGTTTGTTGTTTTTATTTTTTTATCAAATTGTTCAAGGACCAAGAAACACAAATAGGAAAAAAATTATTTGTGGAGGATAAACACACAGATTCTTCCATTAGTGGTTGAATGATGACCAGAGGTAGAAGAAAACAGACAACTCATCATAATGAGCACTTCTGCGAGACAAACAGCAGTGGAAGAAGCATTCGAGTCAGTTACATTAACATTAACAACAGCAGCGCGGTTAATCTTACTAGCAAAAGCATTGAAATGTTTCCTGTCTGCAGGTCAGGGACTATAGGTTTTAGATCCTAGGATCAGAACAGCGCTTCAATGACACAACATGAGGTGATTATACATAAACACACAGAGAAACTGACACTTTATACACAATCTATGGCTCTGATTATGTCTGATCATGCAATAAACGTGTCTTTTTCGATTATACATGTACAAATGATCACAATGTTATATTTTAATATATTAAGATGAAAGAAATTATACAAAATAAAAGTCTGTGGATGATGAATGTGTGAGCAGCGTTTAACAGTGAAGCTAATTAGAGCATGTCTACTTATGGGATAAAACACAAGGATTAAAAAATGCCAGAGTAACACAGAAAATCCATACTTTTCACAATTGCCCATAAATTATGGCATTTCCAAGAAACTAAAATCTTCAGCTCTGATCTGTTGAGTCAAACTCAACTCATAAATAAGATCACCTGAGTAAAATGTGTAGACTAAAGCTGGTGCGCATGGGCACAGAGAATAATTTGATTATTGCTGATTAGAAATAAAAGACACACAGAAAAGCCGCTCATGCGTCCTGGAGCTAGCAGTCCTCCTCGCTTTGCATCATGGACAGGAAGAAAGAGCACACGCTGGCCCAAGAGCTGCTGCAGTACTCTTCAGCCGTTTTGCCGTGGTCCGCGCGCCGCCTCGTGCACGCTGTCGTTGCAGTGGAGGTGGAGTGAGATGATGGGGGCGGTGGGGGAGGCTGAGTCCCCGGGTCTCCGGACTGAGCGGAGACACGGGAGCTCGAGATGTCCAGCTTGAAGTGCGCACTTCGTGGCGCGCGCTTACACATCCCGGCCCTCACCAGCGCGCGCTCGTCCTTGCACACTTTACCTTGGAGCCGTTTTAGCGCGCGTGCCACCTGCTTCCAGAAGTTTCGGGGCTCGGACATGTAACCCGGGCAACCCCGGGGTTTGGCGTTGTATTGACAGCGCAGGTCGGCGATCCCGCCTGTGACGCGCGCCTCCGGGTTCTCGCATTTGACCAGTAGCTGGACCGCGTCCCTGACTTCGCTGGCGATCCACGTGCACTGCATCCTTTCCTTTGTGGAGAACTTTCCCCGGCCACCCGCTACATCCACCTTGGACACGGCTCTATCCGATTTCCGCGCACCGCAGGACAGAGAGACCAACTGTCCGAGGAAAGCCAGCAGCAGCCAGGGAGCTGAAGCCTTTAGTAACAGCATGATGTGTTTCAGCAGAATATCTTTCCACCTGAAAGCAAATATATGTCTATAAATGGTGACACTCAAAAAAGTGCAGCTAAAATGTCTCAACACGTGCTGTTCCTAACTTACCGACAATGACAAGTGTTGCTGTGCGTAAAACTTCTTCTTGTGCTGCTACTGGCCTGCCACATGGCTTTCATACATAGGTACTATCACGCCCACTGCTTCCGTCCAGCGCGCGCACGCCCACACACACACACACACACACACACAGAGAGCTCTATAGAAATGAGAAAATGTGGCAGCAGTTCCTTATCAGATTATGTTTTGTTATGACATGCCCCAAACTATTTTTTACATCTCTTACAGTGAGTTGAAGTGAAGATGATCAGGTACATGTTCGGTACACGTTCTTGGGTGATCCTAAAGAGCCATCATGAGCCTGATTACCATTACAGCTTCCACAGCACATCCTGATGGTCTTCCAACTCCAACCCTCCGAGATATGTCCCAGATTATGTTCACAGGTTTTGTGTTTCTTCTTCTTTTTCCCCTGTTTTTTTTTTAAAGATTCTTGATCATCTAATAATAACCAAGATTAAAAAGAGGACAATGAAAATTAAATATGAGGAAAATCCATTAAATAATGTAAATTGTAAATCATTACATTTTAAGGTGAGGACTTGGTTTAGAGAGTTATCGTCTGCTTTCAGGAAATGATTGCAAATCAGTGTAAAGTCCTTTAAAGTGATGCAAACTATGACTTTGTGCTTGTTTGTCTCCATGTTTGTTTTGGATACATTTCGGGGAAAATCTCACAGCGAGGACACTTCTGCATCTCTACAACTTTTTGGTTGCTCCTCTTCACACCTTCATGGCACTGCTAGAACAGGGCCTCAATCCGTTTTTGAGCTCCCAGCTCAGCAGCATCATCTTGTGTTCACCACAGGTTAAACAGCCTAAAAACACATCACAAGTACACGGTAGTAAAAGGCAAAGATTATACACAAAGTAAAATGATGAACAATTGACTCCAGCAATAATGGTTGCAGGTTTTTATATTTATATTTGTGCTTTCAATTTCCTCTTTAAATCTGCATGTATTCCAGTGTTGTAATTATATTAAATTAGGCCTATAATAAGCTATAGAGTTTGTTTTAGTCTTATATTAATACCTAAAACAAATTCTATAGTTTTCTTATGGTCAGAGAGCACAACACGGAGAACACAGCTCTCACTTTGATTTGGCTCGTTGTCATTCTCACTTTTTTTTTTTTTGCTTAGCTTACTCTTTTCCCAAACATTGTTCTGCTATTTATTTTTACAACAACAGATTTAAATTTCAAATGACACTTTCCTATAATTATAGAACTTATAGTAAATAATAGAAATTTGCAGTATCACACAGGACTTTTACTTCCTCTTTCAGTTTTTTATCTTTAAAGCACTCTATGGCTCTTGTCTGTAAAAAAAAAAAAAGAGAGAGAGAAAAGTTTAAAAGAAAAATGCTGAATAAATAAATATTTCTTGCTTATTCTGTCTTCGGGACTGAGAAAAAAAATCAAAGTGCTAAAAGTGACGTAATTCTTCCGTCTTTATCAGAGTGTGTGTGTGTGTTTCACGGTCACCACGTCCATTTCCACTCGTCTTCAGCATGCGCACAGACCCCCTCTGTTCCTGCACACAGCAGCTCTTAGGACTCAATTCATCAGCTCATACAAAGAAGTTTTTAGCTTTGCTCAGACACCTCCTGCACCACATGGGTTCTTTCAGACTTCGTCTCGCACGGTAACAGCTTCCCCAGCTGGACAGCAGTTGCGGTGCTCCAGCCGAAGGGTGGAAAGAAACAAGATCTCCTTTAAATAAACGAGCGTGAAAGCTCTCTGCTTTGTTTCAGCTCAGCAGAAGAAGAAACAGAGGGACACAGAAAAGAGCAGGGCCACCACTTAGATTTTATTCTCTTCTGGAATTAAAGCTGGAGGGAATTTTCCATCATATACAAACAGAAACACATGCCTGCTATATTTTCTCCTTTGTCTTGCTGTAATTTTGACACATTCAAAAAAAAAAAAAGACACAACAGGAAAGAAATCATCTGCTAATTGCACACAGGTGTAGGTCGTGGGTTTTGCTCTCAGTCTGTAGGGTGTTGTAATGCGAGGAGTCCGATCAAATGACTCCAGGAGCTTCCACACAGAGGTCAAAGATGGAAGTGTGGATAGGGCACTCCAACTGAAATAAAAACAAAAAGGCACTCAGGAACATATTGTACTAGCATTTTCAAACTTAAATGACAAGAAAAAGTCAAATTTTCACATTAAAAATGTAATTTCATAAGCATATTCCTTGCTAAGATCTCTCCCTCTCCGCCCTTTCTTTTCCTTCATTCGTCACTCACCTGTAGCTGCGTTATTGTCTCAGTTTTGGAACCAGTTGATGACGTAGGTGCAGATGCCTTGGAAGCTCTTCCAACAGTAATCGGACGCGAGACGGGAAGCTGTGGACTCGGGCAGCTCTGTCGGGTGATCACTCGTTTTCTCGGGCTTAGGAGTAGTCTTCCTGCTCTGACGCCCCTTGCCCGGCTGCTTATTGGGCTTCACAAGTTTAGGAGAAGTAACAGGCTTGGTCTGAGCTGGCAGTGCTGGTTTACGTGGTTCCTGAGCAGGCTTGGAGGGCTTCAAGTTGGCTGTTTTGGGCCAGGAGGCCAGCAAGGTCATCTGAGTCTCATCTGGGTATTTCTTGCACATGTGCGGGCGGTAGATTTTAGTTCCCTGGCAGGCGTGACTCAGTTTCCTCAACTCCCACATCATCTGCGTGAAGTAGTGGCGAGGCTTCTGGTTGTAGGCCCGGCACAGGGTGGGTTTGCCCTGGAAGTCGCAGTAGTAAGAGCGTCCTGGGGTTTGGCCCGTGCAGGAGACACGAAGGCGGGTGTAGTTCCCGGGTGCAGACACCACCATGGTGCAGGAGTCTTTGGTCTTGGTGCTGAATCTGATGGGTTCATCCCAGATGCTGCGCTGCTGCTGCTTGTCATTGTCGCTGCTGTTGTCGGTTTGAGCATTTGAAACACAAACAGCTGCTGCCGAAACCAGCAGCAACAGTCTCAACCCAGCTCTCATGGTGTTCAGCATGGACCGATGGACGGGCAAGGGCTCAGGGGTGATGTGTCCGCAACGAAAGTTAAGGTGTGGAAGGACGGAAAGCATGCGAGTGTGAATTTATAAAGCTGAAGCTCACAAAGAAGGCATTATTCAGGTAAGCTGAAAGGTTTTAACCCCTCCCTCATGCTACAGATACACACAGAGCAACCACAAGGTACGTGTGGTACGCTAAAAAAACACCAAGGAGTAATGTATGGAAGGAAGGGGTGAACATAAACTTAGGGATGAAGACAGGAAAAGGAGGGGGGTTGGCTTGTGGGAGCCGAGGGAGAATTAAGAGGTCTGAAGGACACGCATGAGGCCAAATAGCTGCAAGTCATTATGCAGTGTCACATAAGAGGTTCATTGACCATTGATCAGGAGGGGAGAGCAGTAAGGCTCCAGAGCCACACTGCAGGCTCAGGTTACTTGGTGGTGACTTAAGAGTTGATATGTGACTCAGTAAAACAACAAATCTTTAGATGTTTGATGACTTTTGTTGCAGAATTAATTGAAATGGGCTTCTAGCATGTCTCTCAAAGTTTCCAAAGATGGTAAATTATGTTTTACTTGCAGTACATATCTTACACTACAGCAGTGTTTTTGGTTGCACCTGGAGAAAATGTTTTATCCTGATAGTTTGAGAGGGTCTGACTGCAAACCTCACATCTGGGGGGACCTCTAGAGTCTGTGGGCGGAGGTAGAGCAGGTCATCTGCTAAGTGGAAGGTCAGCGGTTTGATCCCTGTGGCTCTTCCAGTTAGAGCCGGGGATCTATCTAAAGATAGTGAACTCCAGACTCCGTAATGAAACAGCAGCCCATTTATCATTTACCACATGCACACAGCGACTCTATTGGGAGCTCTTGCATACATGAGCTGTTAATGTTGTGAACTGTTTGGATTGAGCGGGCATGGCGTAGGTCTACTGCCTGGTAGTTTCAATTTAAATATCCCCCTCCCCCCTACTGCACAAACACTCCCATTCCTTGGGCACCACCAGTCTGGAGAGCCTGAGTTCAAAGTCAGACCAGACCGAAAATTTCCGCATGACCTAGCGGGTTTGTTCGCTGAGTGGAAGAGTGTGTAAGTGCACGCATGGCCTCAGTGCATTCTGGGAGTTTGTATTTTTATGTCGGTTAGCCTGGTGAAGCGGAGAAAAAGTTCAGCTGGAAGAAATGCTGAGGATGTGTGTGTTTGTGTGTGGGCTGTCTGCACCATGTTTTCCTATATTAAGTTTAGTTCTCTTCTCATAGGGTGCAACAGCATCACACCACCTCAAACACCACCAGTACCATCACCATCATCACTTCCTGCAAACCTGTCTACCTCCAGCTGCTGTGTGCGCATTGCAGTTATATTTTTGTATTTTCTAATTAGCTTTTATTATTTTATTTTATTTTTTTACTTGTTTTAATTCAGTTTAGTTTCTAGGATGGATTTTCTAATTTTCAGTTTAGTTTCCATCTTTTTAATTATTACTTAGCGCGTGTCAGAGGCCAATTTTCAGAAAATCAAGAGAGATGTTATAAGAAAAAACACTTCAAAAAAGTTCATAAAACCATTTCAATTCATTTTAATTTTTTATTTTAGCTAAAATATTTTTCTCATCTAGTTTTAGTTAACTATAATTCATCTCTGCGTGTGGCACATGAGCATCACGTGTGTTCCTGAGCACGTATCAAACTCCTTTTAAGTCATTTTTTAAAGGTTTTGCACACAATAAAACATTTCCTTTATATTCAGAACGTGCGATTTATGAACCATGGTTATGCAATAAAAACCTGACGACACTGGATTTGAGTTTTTATTTACAGATTTGCATCCTCACCACCAGCCCAGTTGTGTTTTTCAGACCTTTAATATTGCAGAGGCTTCTGGGAATTTTATTTGACAACACAAACAATAGACCCTCATTAACAGTCTGGTGAAACATGATATTTTGTGTGTCATCTCTCCTTAAATCCTGTTAAAACAGTGCTTACCAAACTTTTGAAGCTGATCAAACAAGTTGACAGCCTACATACAGTTTTTATGAACAACAAACAACAACATAAACAGGGACTGAATTAAATTTAGTTAAATAAAGGCTGATTCAATAGACTAAGCAAACATGTGTATTTAATAGCTTGTAACACTTTGTAGTAAACTGTGCAGTCTTCATGTTTCCAGGATGTACTGAGCCGAGCAGAGCTGCCGCTTTGCTGCTTAAATGAATAATTCAATACCTTTTCGCTTTTGTCTTGAGTTAGCTGAGAATATTAGCACTTCTGCTCTGTGGTTAACTGAGATTTGGACATAAAGTGTGGAAACAGCTCAAAACATGTCTAGTCTGCTGTGACATGTAAATGCTTAGAAAAGACACAAACTCTCACCGAATGTTAGCTGATTCAACTCTTTGGTCAAAAACACAGCTGCACAGCTGTTTGGTAGATTCCCACGAGAGATGAGATCTGTGTCACTTTCACCTGAAGCACCAGGTGGTGTGTGCTTTTGTGTCCTGGTGATATTTATGGGTGGCTACTTGATGAAGTTTTCTGCAGCCTAAATCAAAGATAGATTACTTGTCCTTGTTTCACCATTGATTCATAAATCTGATGTGTTTGGCTGGTTGGTTTGTGTCTTATTTCAGTTAATCCACTTCTATGAAGGATGACATGTACACTACATGCTTGGCTGCAGAATGTGCTTAGACTGAGCAAAGCAAGTTTTGCACTTACTGGAAAAGACGATCCACCGTTTGACCACCATCGTCTTTCTAGCTGCCGAGTTTTACAAATGTTTAAAAACTGTGGATCCTCTGACCGCACAAAGTATATCGACAAATTCTTTTATACTCTACACAATGTTTTGCCTATTTTTTTGGGGGGGGGTCACAGATGGACTTACTACTGTGATATCACCTGCTGCTTTCTGAATTCCCTTCCTGAAGCTTTTGTTGCCATATTCGTATTTTAAAACGAGATACGATGACAGATGGGCGGGTCAGACTGAAACTGCTCGCTCACTGGCTACCAACTTACCGATCGCAAGTCAGTGAGCAGATCCTGGATAATCCTTCTTTCTGAAACATAACATGACCAAGACTTACAAAACAGACTTAACTTGTTAGTCAGTATTGACCCAAAATAAGTGACAGAGCCCATGAACTCAGCAGAGACTTCTACAGTGTTTTTAGCCACACGTTGCCCCCTGGTGGTTTATAAAAACAATGCAGCGTCTGTATTGACTTCACTTTTGATACCTGGAAGCTACATCCGTGTTTTATACTGTGTGAGTAACATCATGGCCATCAGTGACCATACTCTGATGATAACTCTGTTACCTAGCAATGGCATTTTTCTCCTATTGGCTGAACTGTGTCGGTGGTTCCTCCCTTTTTTACTTTTGCCAATTTGGGCACTATTGAGAGTGCATGTAACACAAATGTTAGCCTGTTTTTCTCTTCGTTGTTTTGCTTTCCAGCTGCTTGAATTTCACATAAACTTCTCATCTAACCCTCTGAAAGAAAGGGAGTAGCTACTTTTTTTTTTTCAAATGGTCAAACAATTCCTTAAATAAACACCTGCTAAGTGCAACCTGTTTGATGCAAATTATGTAAGCTATATTACAAATATTCACAGAGAAAAAGAAAGCTATTACTCCAAAACCTACTTACATGTTATAAAACAAAGTTTAACAAAAAATATATAAAACTTTCAAAAGACTTGAAAGTGTAAAAACTGTACACTTGTGTCGCCCTGTTTAAAACTGATCATGTAAGTACAAATTGATTCTCTATGCAGCTAAACATGCAGCTGTTGGTGTACATAATAAAATGGTAAAGGGGTCGAGAAAACACTTCATAGGATTTTGCTGGCATTAATGGTTTTGTCAAATGGCCTGAAGGACTGCTGAAAGACGCCCTCATCGCAGAGTTGATGACTGTTCTTCGCTTTTGTCCTTGGAAGTGTTAAAAGATCTGAATCGGAAGCTTAAACAGCCGGTGATCCTGGAAAAGAAGAAAGTGTTTAGAAAAATAAAGTGCACTAAGAGTCAGATATGAAATATGGGGAGAGATACAGGTGAGCGCTTACCACAAAGGGAAGATCAGTTCCAGTTCTCCTGTCCACTGCGGAGGAAAGAAATAACAAAGTCAACATAAACCTTTGGAAGTAAAAGGTAATGTTTTTATGTTAATGACTGGAAAATCAGTCAAATCATCAGGAAGAGCATCTGGAGCTGTTGCGACACCTTGTGACTGTTACTGTCATTGCTATTATTATGAGTTGCAGGGTGAGGATGATGGGTTTTTTAAACCATATAGTAGATGATTATAAAAAGCAAATAACTTCCTGTGGTCCACACGATGAGAATCACTTCCACACATGTTTGAAGATTGGAGGGTAAACGTACACAGGAACACAGGAATTATATTCATATTTCTATAGCTGAAATATGTAAGACTTGCACACTGAATAACATTTATTAATCTATTTTCCTGTGAGGTTTTCACCTGCACACATTCAAAGCCAGGACTTGTGTTTTGGGGCCTTCACTGTTATTTCACAACTTGTGGGGAAAACATGAGTTTTTCAAAACAAAATAGTTTTGCATGTTGATTTTTGACTCCTTCCAGGATTAAACCAGGGAACTTTTAGGAATCTAAAAAAGGATTTTCTTGATTTTTTTGAAGTATTAGATTCTTTCATTTTTGGTCTTAACACAAGAAACATGTTTCAGAAAAATAGCGTAGCATTAGGTTTCTTCTGTTTTGTCCTGTTGAAGCTCATTTTCCTTTAACTGGAGAACACAGCGCTTCAAACACAAAAGCAAATATTTTTCTCTCTTCCTGTGCAGCTTTGACTGAACACTGCATATATCCAAGGATGAAAACTGATCTAATTGAGGCACAATCTGGATGCCTGACACGTGGCAGTATCATGTGGATATAAGCAGTTACCTCCATCACAGAAAACTTCATTTCAGTGGGCTCTGATGTTTGAATGCAGTGATGGATGAAGGATGAAGAAGAAAAGAGGGAAGACAGGAAAAAGAAGGATGTTTTTGTCAGAGTGAAATTAGCAGGGTGATGGTGGGTTACTGGATGGTCTCAGATGGCTGGTTGTTAGCGTAGCTGTGAGTGGAGTGGAGTTAGTGGAGTCATCAGTGATCATCAATACCTCATCAGCAGGGAGAGAGTTCCAGTGGGTCACCAGACTGAGTAGCTCGGGGGGGCAGAGGCCCGAGGGAACCGAGTCAGAGTGTCACAATAGGGAGAGCTGAATGCACACACACACACACACACACACAGGGAATTCTTTATATCTCTATATGTGGTAAATAAAAATTTATGCTGACAGGACTCCAAATATCCCTTCACCAATTAACACTCCAGCATGCAAGTCAGATTTAGCTCCACGCGGCTCGTACCTGATGGCAAGGTTTCCATGGATATCACACACCTGTTCATCGTGATTACCTGTATTAGCCATACTGCAAGAGAAGAACGAGGGGAGGGGCAGATGAGAAAGGGGAAGACTCCTGTGAAAGTGACAGGGATGGAGTGATCCACAGAGAGCGGCGCTCGCATCGGAAAGAAAGAGAACGCGAGCAGTGATGGGAAAGTCCATGTTAAGAGCTAAAATGCCGAGCTCGTGATTTCAGAAGAAAGAGTGAAAAAACTCAAGAGATTCGAAGCTGAACAGTCCCGTTCCAAAAAGCCAGTAAGTGTGTGGGAGAAGATGAAAAAGTGCGTGAATTATCGATGTTAAAGTGCAACAAGCCATGGGTAAGAGGAGCTGGAATGAGCGGATACAACACAAGGAGAAAATATGAGGAGAATCCGTGTCCGTGAAAAGGAATAATGGACAGAGAAAAGGAAAGAAAATTATTAATGAATTTGGCTTTGATTTACATCAGAAAAAAAAACCCCAGGAGGATAACGAAGAAGGTTTGGACTCACTCTTCAAAGACGTCCTCTGTGTCCATCCTTCTGTAATACTTGGCCAGTTTGACAGAGAAGATGATGCTGGGGATGAGCAGGATGCAGCAGCCTCCGAGACCAAACCAGAATGTGTTCTGGAAAATAAACGTACCAGTAATCACATCTTATTACATTTCATTCATTGCTGTTGCTTTTAACTAAACACTGAACTCTCTGGATTAGATTTTTAGTGCTAAAACACTGTTGAAAAGGTTTCAAATCTTGATATTAATGTGGGTATAATAAGAACTCATATTTGGTACAATGGCTGTTCCTGTTTTTCTGTACCTGACGAAGGTTGCATAATTAAAATAAATAAATGACTGGATCATTTATGGTCCACCTACTTCATATTATTCTAACATTATTGTAACACAATACAGTTCTGTGAAAACCTAAGTACACCCTTTCAGTCCATAACTTGTAGAACCGTCTTTAGCATCAATAACTTGAGACTTTTCCTGTATGAATTTATTGGGAATTTTGGCCTGATAACACAGGACTCTGTGTGAGAAGACAGAGTTTGAGTCCAGCTTGATCTGTCAGACAGATGGAGTGGAAGATGCCCAGTTCCCGTGGCTCCAAAACAAACCCAATTCGTCATCCATCCTCCGCCGTGCTTCACAGTTATGAGGTGTTTGTGCTGCTGTGTTTGGTTTTCATCAAATGTGGTGCTGTGCATTAAATACTTCACTTTGGTCTCGTCTGTCCAGAGGACATTGTTCCAGAAGTCTTGTGGTTTGTTCAGATGTTACTTTGCAAACCTCATCGTGCTGCCATGATCATTTTAGAGGTAAGAGGTTTTGTCCTGCAACCCTTCCTAAAGAAGTCACACTTATTCAGTCTTTTTCTAATTGGAATGTCATGAACTGAGGCCTGTAGAGTCTGAGATGTAGCTCTTGGATTACTTTCAGTCCTTCTGAGCATTGCACGGTCTGACTTGAGTGTGAGTTTGCTGGGACATCCATTCCTGAGAGATTGCGGCATTGTGTTAACACACATCTGAATATCCAGATGTGTGTTAACACAACACCTGTAACATCCAGACCAACAAACTACCAAAATGTCTACCTTCGTAATGATCTTCAGACTTGCTGATGATCAGTGAATCAAGTGATTAACAGTGAGTAGCAGCATCTGGCTGCAACTGACGACCTTAATTCCTATTGAAGAAGTAAGGGTGTATTTACTTTTTTTTTAGGGCTGTAGAAAGTCCCATAAAAACTTGTTTAACTCAGAAATGTACTAATGTATAAGTTTAAAGTAGACTAAAAGAGTAATTGTAAATACTTGAGCTAAGGTACTTGTTAATATGCAACAACTCTTAAATCAGGGAACTTTTATTTGTAATCATCACTGAATGAAATGTCAGGACTGTGACTTTTAAAGACATAATAACATCATGGACCAATGAATTAATACTAAATATACTTGTTGTAGTACTGCTAGTGTCACACATTTTTGCAGCTGAATTTCACGAAAAGAAACCTAAAAAATGTGTGCACCATGCACACGGACACACAAACATGCAAACACAAAGCACATCTAAATGTACAGTAGCTGCAGGCAGTGCATTAATTAAAATCCTGTTTATATTGCTCACAGTCTTTGGCCTGTTTGGGCTCATTAAACTCTCAGGAAGTCGCATGCTTGATATACAGCAAGTATAAAAACATAAACCTTTATAACTCCTCAGGGCCAGGAGTAAAAACAGTGAAGAATCCATGTGTGTGTAAATCCCCGGCCCAGACACAAAACAGGCTTTATTTAATCTCAGTGTTTGTGAACAACTTAAGAACACACCGTTCTCCTCCTAAAACTCTGAGCTCCCCAAACGGTTCACATAAAACCACCGATATATTTTTAGTTTCCATCCAGATACATGAAGGTGCATGCACTGTGCAAACAGCTGGGAAAATACTCAGCACACATCCACACATACAGGTAACCATAATCACGTCTTACCACTGAGTCGATTATGAAGCTGCATCCTACTATTTCCATACTGTCCACAATGTTGCTGATGGGTTTACACTGGGCCACCTCTGCACTTAGCTGTAGGAT
This sequence comes from Oreochromis niloticus, assembly GCF_001858045.2. NCBI lineage: Eukaryota > Metazoa > Chordata > Actinopteri > Cichliformes > Cichlidae > Oreochromis > Oreochromis niloticus. Next base: position 15,059,139 of record NC_031971.2, on the reverse strand, counting down.
AAAAACACACATGCTGGCTGATCTCTCTTCAGAATTCACATTTATTCATTAACTTCAAGTTAAATCAGCAGTTCTTAAACCATATTAAAACTTAAAAACTAAAAGTAAATTAAACACTGACTCAGATAATCAGAAGAGGCAGAGGAAGGATTTACTATACTGCAAATTTTGTACAAAGACAATGAAGAAAACAACAGAGAAAAATGGCAGAGTACTCACAGAGTTTCTAACCCATTCTGTGTACTGTTTGAAGTATCCCACCAAGCCCTGCACATACACCTTTGTTTCCTAAAACCAAAAAAATTTAAAACACTTAGGAGTACTCACTATGATCACAACTGAGATTTCACGCTCTGGAGTTCATTTCCCTGTTGGATCAAGATTAGCTCTTTGTAAAATTTTCTTTAAAATGTAACCTGTTTTGAGCACTACGATAATGACGTTCTTGGCCAGTGAATTAAGTTTGGATTGCAAACACAAAAAATATTTATAATAATGTAATCAGTCTGTTTACATTGGGACTCTAATAGGCTACAGAAAAACAAGTCGTCTTAATTCTGAGGCAACACATTTGCTACCAGAGAACAAAATCACAACACCAGTCGCCTCAGAGCCCTTAAGATTATAAAGCAAAGACCCTACAATAATAGAGGGAATATCGCAACAATCATACAACCCCTCAATGAGCAAGCACTTGGCAACAGTGGGAAGTAAAAAGTCCCTTTTAACCGGAAGAAAACTCCAGCAGAATCGGGGTCTTTGTGTCCTTATGTGACCATAAGGACACAAAGACAAAACGCACACTTTGGGACAATTTAATGATGTGAGTGTTGGTGTAAAAACCCCTGAGAGAAGACAGGAGTGGAGCACAAATGCCCAGTGCATCATGGGAAGTTTGCAGTCTGAGCCTGTTGTGGCATGATTAAAGAGCTTTTTGCTGTGTGTTCAACATTTATCTTTTGACGCTCCATGTCACCATGTTATGATGAAGCCCTGATCGATGTACCTGCTTCACCACGTGGGAGGCATTATGAGTGATGAGGTACTCTGCTGCATCAATGGCACTCAGGACATTTGTGACTTTGACCTCAGAGAGAAAAAAAAGGAAAAAAAGAAATTCATTCACGAAATGTGGATAGGCAGTTAAGGAAATAACTGTTTACACTGCTATCTGTGGTCTATTACAACAGTTTTAGTATTTACTGGCAGGTCGTTCGATGTCTTCTGCAGCTGTTTGATACTCTGGTGCAGCGTACTCTGTGTGAGAAGATTAAAACACAAGCAGTCACACGGTGAAACAGACACACGTACAACTCCCTCCTTATTTACAGATACACATCCATCACATCACGCCACCGCTGTCACAACATGAAGGACGTTGCTAAGACAACACACACAAAAAAAGAAAAGAAATCACTGTCACAGTGCTGCACATCGACAGCAGCTTACCCGTGCTCTGACATATTTCTGTCACCACATTATGAAAGAAAAGAACAAAAAGAAGGAACACTGAGGAACAGAGCGAAGAACAGACCATGTAGATGTGTTTTGTCCCTGAAGACATCCTCGGTTCATTAAGATTACATAATTACTACTATTTCCCCATTAAATTGAATTGAATTCTATGTTGTTGTACTTTTTCAACATGTTCAAAATAAAGATTCAATCAATCAATCAAATAATGGTTTAAAAAAAAAAAAAGCTACATGTTTGCCTCATTCAGTATGTGCAGGTGTGCAAATCCTCCCCAGGCCACTTGCCAGCAGCTTACCTGTGCTAGGCTACCTCACAGGTTCTCCTTCTATGTGGGATGACACGCTGCTGAAATACGTCCTGTTGTTTTTTACATGAGGGTCACAGCTTCATACTAACTCAAATACTACTATCTTCACCTCCTCCCCCCTGTGTGCATCTGTTTTATTAACAGACACAGCATTTGGCTCAACAACTGACTGTTTGTGTCATTAATAGGGTCAAAATATCATTTTCATTTTACCCAAAAATGGGTAAAAAAAAGTTTTGGTTTTTTTTTGTTGTGATGCCTGAAATAAAAAAAGCCTCAATTCAAAATGCTTTGTTCATCCAGGACACTGCTAAAGAAAAATAAACAGGTGATCATCATCGTCTTCGTAGCTGAATATATAAAATAAGACCTCTACCTATCTGCTTATCCAAGCTATGAGAAATAAGTGTTGAACTGTTAATAGTGTTGTTTGTATTTGTGCTGTGGTTAGTTGATTACCATTGCTTGCTCCAGTGGCACCACCTGTTCTCTGTGAATGGATCTAATACTGCTGGCATGGCCTCTCAGTGCGTTCTCCAGAGCACCACGTGGCTGTAAACAAACGCAGTTTTAAGGATACAATATGTCATTACAGATGTATATTGTTTAGGTTCCCATGATAATGTAGAAAAGATTTTGAGTCTTTAACATAACTGAGAACAAATTTTTAGTCAACACATGTGCAGACATTAATGAAGAGGCTCACCAGCTGGTCAGCCTGAGCCTCCAGGTCGCTACAGAAGGACAGCAGATCTATTAGAGTGACTCCTTTATTTACCTAAAAACCAGGAATTCACACATGAAAGATGGTTAGTATAAAAAGGCGTGTTTGGGGATGGGGGTATTTTTATTAGGGATAGCTTTTAAAGTTGCATTATCACTGCTTAAAATTAACTGCATTTTATTCATGCATATTAACAAAACTGGGAGATGTTATGAATGTATTTAAAACATTTTACATTTAACAAGAAAAATAAAATTAGCAGAATAATTGAATTAATTTTTACTGAGTGTATGCGCATGTAAGCGGAGTGAAGGGCTTTTTGTGCACAGATATAAAGGAAGTAAACGGTGTGCATCAGTGCCATTTAACATAAACCACACATGCACACAGCTCACCTCAGTGAGATAAGCCTGATAGTCAATCTGTCCAATTCCAGAGTTGGCAAAGTTGATGAGGTTGTCTCTGCCAGCCTGCTCCAGCAGCGTGATGCCCTGCAGGTCCACCTGCACGCTATCAAACACTTTGGCCAGGTCCCTGTTGTACTGTTGTGAAACACACGTGTAGAGTCAAACTACCATTCACCTTCTGCCATCAATGCACCTGTAATTGTGACATACAGTAACATAGCTCTTACCACTGTTCTGTTGAGGAAGGAGTTAATGTTGAACATGGTCTCCAACTGCAGAGCGTGATACAGACCGTTGTTGTCATAGCACTCCCTGTGAGACAAAACCATGATAATCACAAACACAGACACAGAGCTGTGATGTGTTCTGCTTAACCAGAGGTAATGAGTTTCTTACAAAAACAACTAGAAAAATGGATTTCATGATAACTTAAATGTTACCTGTACATGCCGCCTAGAGTTAAATCAATATTTGGATTCTGGAACAACATCCCAGGAAGGAAGTTCCTCTTTTCAGGATGGACCAGGAACGGCGTATCAATGATCTACAGACACACACACACAGTTTAAGGAAGCAGTGTTGTCCATTTTACGGCTCAGATAAAAGGTGAAATAATAAAATCTTCAGCAGAATAAAATAAAAGACAAAAGAGAGTTAACACCTTAAACAACTGTCTGTTAGCCAGAGGTTCACATATCAGCTTTTCCACGTTGCCACCAACAACAAACAGGGTGGTAACGATGGCCATCAGCACCCAGGCAAAGATAAACGAGAAGCCAACACCACTGCAAGAGTAAAAGACAGACTGTGAGAGACAAAAATAATATTTTTGCTGTTATTTCCCACCATATATAACAACAGATAGTCCCGTACGGGTCCACTTTTGACAAAACCAGTAATAATGTGAGGAAACTCCCTGAACTTGAGACCTTTCTATAATTATTTTATGTATTTACTGTTAATTTTAATCTTATTTGAAGAACACTATTGTGAGTCTTCATTTTTTGTACAGTAAGCCTTTACTCAGAGCTTATAATGCTTCCTTTGTTCTATGACTGTAAGCTAAATGGATTACAGCAACTTTTACAGTTTGAACTCCACCCTGAAAAAAAGATCCCTGAGTGATGCCTTCAGGTGAGTGAGTGTTGTGATGGAAACCTACGCCATCAGCAGGTTTCCCCCGGTGTTCGACAGGCAGCCGCGGGTGGTCGGGGTAGCTTGCTTGTCGTAGCCGCAGTTACCACACAGAAGGCCGAGGATGTTAAAGGCTAGCACCAAGACGACCATGCAGAGCACCGCCACACAGGCGATCCACCTGAAGGTTAGACAGAGAGGATTACCCACTTTAACCTAATTCACTTTAACCTAGAGCATGATTATTTATCACAAGTTTGGTTCTTTTTATTTATTTATTTTTTAAAAGCATTGAGAGGGACCATGTGTTATAACCACAGCTGAACCTTAACAGTCTTGTTTCTATCAATGACGTTTTAACATCCTCACACAAACCTGTAAAAATCCATCTGATCGATTTGGGGGTAATAAGACTCAATAGCTTTGTGTCTTTCATTTAGGAAAATGGTGAAATTCGCCAGAGAAGCTTCCACGGGGAACATCTTGGAGAAGCCGGTGATCTCTGCACCGATCTTATCCAGCATCCCCTTTACTCCTACAAACAGAATTGCAACAATAAACAAGTCAAACAGAAATGAACTGTATAAACTGGAAAGCTGGGGGTTTTAAGCTGAAGTGAAAAAGAGATGATGTATCTGACACAGAAGAGAGAAACTTACGAGGCAGAGCTGCAGTTTCATCATCCACAAGTATGCAGACAAAGGTGAAAGAAGAACATGAAACACTTTATACTCACTCCTATCTCATTCATAAAACAGACCTTTCTCTTTCTCTCTCTCTCTCTCTCACACACACACACACTTGTACCTGCAACAATGTTTTTTGTTTGCTCTTTAACCAGTCTTGGTGTGTCGTTAAAGGATGCGTAACCCTGTAGATGAACAGAATAAGAGAAAAGAAAGATGGCAGGTGAGACAAAAAGTTTTAGGATGGACAGGATGACGATGATGATGTTGATGATGAGTGAGAAACGGCCACTAACCTTTTGTACAATGTTGCTGAGATCTGTTTTCAGGACAGTATTGACATTGGCCAAGGCATGATTAACATCTGGGACCTGACAGACAGGAAAAAGAAGCAGAATAAACCTGGAAATATTTCTCAAGGTTAAAACGTTCCAGTATTAGAGGGCATTTTGCTTCTTATCACCTTGGAGAAGTCAGCATTGATTCCCAGCTGGGACAGTGTGGAGCGGATGGTGTTACAGGTATGCGACACAGCTCCGTTGGTGCAGGCGGGGTCGGACAGGGTGTTGGACAGAGAGGCGCGCTCCCCTGACAGGCTGGCCTGAAGCTTCCCCACCCCGTCCTGGAGCACCTCCAAGGACGAGCTGACGTTCTCCAGGGCCTCTTTGGTTTCCCGCATGGCTACAAACAACAAGAAATATGACACACAGTGAAACTATTTTTTTATTGAGACAACAGCATGCTGGTCTTATTTACACTGACTACAGAGGCACAACCCACAGAGGAAAACCACAACAAAAAACTGTTTCCAACTTAACACAAAGGTTCAGAATCACCATCTGCTTCTAACACTTTTGCAGACACAGTCACGAACACTGCACCACTGAGTCCCGATCAGCTCACTTTACCTTTGATGGCATTCTCAACTTTTGCTTTAGACAAAAGATAATGTGAGAGAATCATAGAGGGGAAAAAAAGAAAGAAAAAGAAATGATAAAGAAATGGTGAGGACTTTTCCTTAAAGACTGTCTTTAGTATTAAACCCACAAGAGAAGTTGTGGCATTTAAATGGCAGTCATTAGCTGTAACTGTAGCAACTACTTAAAAAACTTAAATTTCCTATAAAATTTAAAATTACACGTGTATTACAGTACATCATTGTTTAAGAACTTGCACACTGGTTTGTGAGTCTCCGTCTGAGTTGCGTAACCTCAACGCGAGGTTTATACAGAGATGTTACCTCCTGCCATACGCAGGGCGGTGTCCAGCGAAGGAATCACTGATTTCTCCAGCTGAATGTGGATCCTACCCCCCAGCAAAGGGCCGATGTCTGTGAGGAAGCACAGAAAGGTCAGAAAGTTCAGCACAGTTATGTAAAGTGAGAGATATCAGACAAACACTGTGTGCAAACATGCAGGGTCGAGCTTACTGTCGAGGTCTGACAGGACTTTGTTCTTGGCTGTGGTGTACTGGGCTGTCAGGTAATCGACTTGCTGCAGCAGGAGACACACAGTATTAATAGTTATTGGTTATATTATATTATTGGCTTTTGTTTTTTCAAAAATAAACAGGGTTGTTTGTGTAAGTGTGAGGACATACAGCAGGCGTGTTGTTAGCGAACGTCTTCAGGTCTCTCATGTTGGTGTTAATGAGCCGCCGAGTGCTTTTGACCTGTGAGCTGATGTTGTGGTTTGCGGCGAGAGCAATGAGAACTCCCACACTGAAAAACACATTCAGGATCGATTAGGAGAAGAGCAGTGCAGTCACCACACTTTAGCAGCAGAGGGCAGCACAGCTACATAATGGGGACTCCTGCATTATGAGTTTTAATTCTTGCTCACTGAAGATTCACCTCTGCCCTCCGCAGTTAGTGATGTAAGAAAAACTGATCATGTCAGATGAGTGTACTGCTGAGTGTACAAGCTAAACATGCAACGTGAATCTAAGCATTAGGATTATGCGGCTAGAATTCACTTTGATTCACTGCAAAAACACCTTATTAGTTTTACAGCAGTGATATTTTACACTTTCTGTAACAAACAAAAACAATGTAGAAACAGTAAAAAAACAAATCAACAAAAGCAACAAACTGGTTATATTGTGCTTTGGATGTGAGCATGCACATTTGTGCTGTGAAAGGACTCATTCAGATGGCGAGGCCTCTCATGGTCAGCCAAGTAATATCGGTAACACATAACTGTCCTCCACATTTAAATCAAATTTCAGTGGGCTTGCCTCTTCCACACAGCAGGTACTCCGCACACTCTCTGCATGTGAGCAAATAAAATTAATGGAGTTTTTTTTAACCCACGTAAAGGCAAGCACTTTTACATATGTGAAAAATTATACATGTAAATCTGTGACTCCAACATTGACCTGCTGAGATCTGTTCATTATTACAAGGGTTGTTAACTTTTTGGTCAGACTGCTTTCAGGAGCGTTTTTGTTCACTATTTTAACTTGTAACTAATTTTAACTAAAAGTCACTGGCATGACCCCTGACAGTCTTTTAGCTTGTAGGTTGAAATCTATTTGAGAAAGAATAGATACATTGTGTAACTTGTTGGGTTCATATGCAGTGAAGAAAGCTATCCAAACCTACCCTGTGTAAATTGACCCCTAAGCATAATAACTGGTTGTGGCACCTTTGGCAGCAAGAGCTGCAATCAAGTGTTTGTGATAAATGGCAATGGGTCTTTCACATCACTGTGGAGGAATTTTGCTCCACTCTTCTTTATTTAATTGTTTTGATTTGGTCACATCTGAGGGTTTTCAAGCATGAATGGCCTCTTATATGATTTTTGAGCCATTCAGAGGTGAGCTTGCTGGTAGGGATGGGAATCGAGAACTGGTTCTGTACAAGAACCGGTTCCCAGTAGTCCAATTCCTTGGAATTGTTAGTCTGTTTGCTTATCAATACTGTTTATCGGTTTCAGTCGCAGTTCAATTAGCTAATTTCAGTTTGTGTGCCGGAGATGGAAGATAGTGGTACGGTCTACAGCCTGGATATGGGTATTACATTTAGTTTTACTGCACAAAAGGACAAGAGCATGATGGTAAAGTGGAAAGTGCATCCAGGTCAGAAAAAAACCACATTATGCTGCCACACAACTTTGGCTCCTTCAAGCACCTGCACAGACAGCATGCTAATGCTAAGCCAGCCAAGACCCCAGACTGACGCTATAAAGCTGACTGAATGCTGACCTCAGCCCAGCAACCAGACCCTGAACTTCAACAGATAACAAAAGCAGTAATGAGCAGTCAGGCTTGTAGATGCCGTGCCCATCTGTTCATTGACTGGCATATGTCAGAGAATTTGTTTTTCAGCTGTTTTTGAGTTTCTTTAGATCGTGGTTTGATGTGTTGCTTTTTCAGATTTTTTTAGTCTACTTCACTTTGTCAGACAGATTCTGTTTATTTTTATTTAACCTCTATTTGTACAGGTAGTCCCAGTGAGACTCAATGTCTTGTTTCCAAAAGAGACCCGTTTCTGACAAACATATTAAAATTACAACAATAAAATTAAAATTGTCTAATGTTTACACAGTCGTATCAAAAACAGGTGCTTTAAACAAGTGTTCAAATGATTTCATGATTCAGCAGGTCTGGCAATAATCATACCTGGACATGACTAATGAAATTATGCTCCCATGTGATTAATTAGAGTTAATTCATGACTTAGCAAAGGGGGCAATTATTTTTTCGCATAGGGCCAGGTAGGTTTGGATAGCTTTTTCCCTTAAAAAGTGAAAAAATTTAAAATCTGCATTTTGTGATTATTCGGGAAATGTGCATATGTGACAAATATGCAAAAATAACAAATCACCAGAGAAGGTGAAACCACACAGGTACTTCACAATACCGAAATCAAAGCAGAGGAGAACCAGTGTCATTAAAATCATCCTCATTTTGGAGTATAGCAGACTGATAATGATAAAAACGGTGAAGAAGAGGAATGACGACTCACATGATGAAGATGGTTGTAGCAATCAGCGAGGCGGTATAGAAACCTCTGTGACAGTCTGCGTTTTTCCTCTGTCTCTGATGCATCTCCCCTCCACAGTTATCACAGCATCGACACATGCAGAAGCACATAGCTATGATGGGGATAAGGACCACAAACACGACGCCGAAGGTTGCACATACGAGAAATCCCGACTCGTACTGGATCCACTGCGGGAGGAGAGCATTCACCCGGTCATCAATCTGCTCTCTGCTCTCTTTACTTTTTACAGAGATATGCAGTGAAAGCTGTGTTGAGAGGAGTTTACCTGCAGCAACAAGACGACGTTTTCTGGCTGGAGCACCAAACCAGATGTGGAGGTGTGCAAAAATCACACAAGCATGAACAAAAAGAAGACATGCAAACCAGGTCAATGTGACAACAGAGGGATTAAAAAGAGGAGAATCTTCATTTCTAAATGAATAAAGTCTTGCATGATGTGACACAGTCACTTTGTGGTTCTTGCTGCAAAGTGATATTTTAATTTCATTAAAATTATCCAAACATATAAAACTAATAAACTTTAAAGTGAGACACAAAACATGTTTTTTTCATAGACTAAACAATTGACCAGTAAGTATAAAGATTTAAATTAAAAAACATTATACTTCACAGTGACGTGTCATCTACTAGTAACATGTTCAGCTTATTTGTGAGCAGTGTGCCCCCAATACAATTGCAAAACACCTGCAAGTACACAATTTTGAAACTCAATGGTCTAACATCCATTCAAAATATGTTACTGTATCTGAAGAGCATGTGGGCGTTCTGTGGGGGGTAAATGGGGTGGCTGCAGCTCAGGAGGTAGAGAAGGTCATCTATTAATTGGAAGGTTGGTGGTTTAACCCCAGGCTGCTCTTGTCTGCATACCTCAGCATCCTTGGGCAAGATACTGAACCCTGATCCATTCATCATGGGAAAGTTAGAAAGCACTTCAGTGTAAAAAACAAGTGCTTGTATGAATGAGCCATGTTTTATAAAGTGCTCTCAGTATTCATGTAGAATAGAAAAGCACTATATAAGAACCACTCCATTACCATTTGCCAGTAATTTTAACACTTAACATACCTTTCTCCATTCCTCTATTTTGATTCCACCCATGTTTTGCTGAATGACTTTGACAATGAGATCTGCAAAAAAAAAAAGAACACAGGCTTACAGACGAGTGCTTACATACAGAAAAACTGCCGCACAGTGTAGATGTTGTGCGGCAGTGATTTACAGGCAGGTCAACTGGAGGTAGGTGATGACAAGCGAAGTTGGAGAGGGTAAAAAAAAAATCCATTTATGTGCTCACAAGCAGACAACGCGGATTACGTGGGATCGTTTTTTAATTTCCGAGGAGAGGACGGCACTGAGACCGTGTTTCAGTGTTTTTAACGGGAGCTGTTTGAATTGTGTAGTTTGTCACCAGTGACTTCAGTTCAGTCCAGCTGTCTGTGTGTTTACTGTATATAGGTCAGCCAGCGCTAAGCCTACCTGCACTGTGACTCACAGCAGTGTTACTCAGCATGTAAAAGATGATTATGATACGCTTCTATGGACACAAGCTCACACATACATATTACATGTACACCTATTTGACAGCATTAAAAGCAGATGCAGGATATCTGTGCCACTTATAGATACAATCACATCCAAGCGTTCCAACACACTCACATCAAAATACTGTATTTGAAAACTCCGCAGAAGTTATTTGAAGTTGTACAATTAAATCATTTTACAGCGTTTGTTTGCCAGATTTCTCACATTAAATCAGTAGTTCACAATTTCTTTTTTCTGGTCTCACTTCAAAAAGATAAAAATGTCGTTTACACACATTATTTAACTCAAACAGCATTATTATAGTTTTGCATTTTCTTATTAGTTTTTATTGCTATTTAAAGTTTTTGTTTCCAGACAGTCTCCAGAGTGGGTTTAGTTTTCATTCTTTTCAGTGTAGGGTTTAGTCTTTAATTACTCTAATATGACAGGTGATTGTCATGGGCAACCTACAAGACATACAGAGTACAATACAAAACAAAACAACACTTTATGAAAGCAGCTGACTCTCAGTCGTCTAGAGATCTCAAATCTCGGTAGACATTTGCATCCGGGCCTTGTTCGGCATGCTGTGCTGATACATTTCAATCACATAGTAGCTCATGATCCAGTACAACTCCCAGGCAACCCTAATATGTAAAGTACAGAAGGAAAGTTATGTTTTCCTAGTATTGCACAAACTAATGAGAATTAAAATCTACTGAGAAGTGAAGGAGTTCTGTAAACTGTCATATCCAGGACAAATTCATCTTGTTTCATTAAAATTCAATTCAATTCAATTTTATTTATAAAGCGCCAAATCACAACAAAAGTCGCCTCAAGGCGCTAATCTGACCAGTACTCTAGGAGGAGGAGTGGTTCTTGTGAAAATGGTGAAAAGCTCCTAGGAAACAACAAAAATACAATCTTGAGCATAATTTGGGTGAAGACTCATTAAGTGATCAAAAAATCGGATTAAAAATTAGTCCTTGTGCCGGGTGGGCTGAAACTAAAAGTGAGAGCATTTCCACTACATTCTTTTACTTTGTTGTTAGTGCACAACACTGTTTGCTATTTTTACCAGAAAAACCTAGTTTTTATTTTAGTTAACAAAAAGCATGTTTTAAAGAAAACTATAATAAGCTTGAGGTCAACATAATTTTGGCAAAGTTGTTTATTTTCCCAAAAAGAACTATCCAACTTAATTCCAATCATGTTATAGACATACCTTTTCCCCTTTTTTCTGTCTTTTAAGAACTTCATATTATCTCACAGTAGAGCTTCTCAGATTAGTACCGTGTCATGTGCCACTGCACACAACAAGCAGATGGAGACCAGTTTAGCAAACAGATGTCTCTCACACATGCACGCACACACACGCACGCACACACACGCACACGCACACACACACACGCACACACACACACACAGATTCTGGTTCCAGCTTCTGCTTGCACACCTGCTGATCATCAGGTGAGGTGATAAAATGCACCTCAGACTGCATGTTTTTTAACCTTCTGTTTGTACCAAGCTTACCAAATATTTAATTTCTCTTTCTTTCCTGTGGAAAGTGTGCAGTAATGTCTGTTTTCATAGCAGATTTTATTGATAACATGTCAGAAAATACCTTTTGTGAGTCTGAGGCGGTGTCTTTAAATCACATGGTGAGTTACACACACACAAAAAAGCAGCAAATCCATCCAAATCAGAGAATGTTTAACATTTCGTGCTGGAAATTTTTGACAGAGTTAATTATGAATCAACAAATCAATTAGCTACCTTATCCTAGATCTTGTATTGAGTACTATCAAAACAAAGGAACAGATCTTCCAGATTACTGAAACGAACACTTTGTTTTTTGTGTTTAAATTTACTTTTTGCATTTATTTTTGTTGACTGGCAACAAACTGTCTTTTTCTTCTTGCATTCTCAGACTTCCTGAACATTTCTGCTCAGTCAAACAAAAGTAACAGTGATGTGTGCCTTTCTTTTGTAACAACACAGATAATCCTCTCAGTACCCAATACTGTTTCTGCTCATGGTGGGAGGGGACTCGCATTTCTGTTTCGACTGTTGCATCTTTGTGAAAATGCTGCTAACACTGACCGGCCTGTCACATAGTGTGAAGACATCTTTACTGGTTAACTCTGCAGATGCTGCATATGAGCACCTCACAGTAGGGTCAGTGCCACCTGCTGTTGCTCAGCTACTTAGTTAGCATTAGCCACTGAGGGCAGCTAAGCTTAGACAGCTTAGTTCAGTGACCCAGTATAGGAGCTACCTACGGGAAACGAAAGGAAGAGAAGGGATAAACAAGCATCAGACTTATACCTAAAAGGATGAACAGACCACTGCCCAACATGATCTCATACAACCTCAGTAGTCCCCGAGGAAAACAACTCTTTTTTTCTTTTTTAAAAATGAGCAAATATAGTTAGAAAAATTACCATTTTCTTGCTTTTAGTGTCTGGCGTGAGAAGCTTTTGATTGGTTTTAGTGTAGTTAGTGAATTTTTTTTTTAAATTAAAGACATTTCAATAAATCCCAGCCTGGCCTGAGTGTTTTTCTTACACTAAAGGCAGTTGTGTATCAGAACTGCAAGAAAGACACAGGTAAGATCAAAAATAAATTATAATAAAAATAAAAATCTAAAAATGAACCCTCTAGTTAGCTAATCTGATCTACAAATCAGAATTTACAATCATCTTACTGTAATCTGTAAATGTAGGTAAACACAATTCTCTACACTGACCTGCTCTGAGAGATTACTGGAAGGTGTGGGCAAAACCTTATGCAACCCAACCACCACCTCTGATGCTTTTAGGAGACATTTGCATGCATGAATCATACACTTAATGACTATATTAGTCAGTTTCTTTTCATAAGTGTTTGCCTTTGTGTTGCAGTTAACAAAATAATAGACTCATGTATTCACCATTATGTATGAAAATTTATATTTTTGATCAGAGGGTTTTTAAATTTAGCCATCAAAAGCAATGCAAGCTCGTCAAGCGCTTGTTAGTATTATATACTTTTGCTTTGGTGAATAAGACGACTACAGTGGAAATCTCTGCAATAAGAAATGTAATCAGTCCTAAACATGTTTTCTTGTCTTTTCCTCCAAGATTTATCATCTGACTCCTTCATCCTGACCAACCCCCACTTTAGGAACAGCTGCTTCCAATATTAGCAGCTACCAAGAGCTAACATATAGACAGACGCTGACTTGATTCAATTTCTTTTCCTTTCGCTTCATATGAAACAGAATCATGAAAAGTCTGTGAAATTCAAAAGCGCTCCTCATTTACTGCCTATAAGAGCATCGGTGCCTGGGTCGCAATGAAAAAGGTGTCGCTATCATGATATAAGATCTGCCAAAAAGAGAGGACTTTTGTTACTTTCAATAAATGATGGGTTTTACTGAGTGTTACACAATCCATTAAGCGCTGTACTTCATGTCAGCATGAGACACTAAAGGAAGTCAGAGCCAACTGTTTGCTACAGCAAAACTACTAAGAGGATTATGTGCCATGTCTTTTTATGCTTTTGTACAACACACTCAGGCCTGTTTCAGATTCACATTTGAAGAGATGAGAAATGAAGACAAAGAATTTTAATTTCAAATGTATTACTCAACATTTCCTTGATGAATTCAATTATCAAGTGAAATTATGAATAAAAACTGGTTTCCTCCCACAGACCAAAGACTTGCATTGGTGATTATGAACTGGCCATAGGTGTGAATCATCACATAAATGGTTGTCAGTCTCTGTGTGTATGTTAGCCCTGCGAAAGGTTTGTTGTATCCTGCTTCTTGTGTTACAGAATTAGATGAGAAGTCAAGAAAATGGATCGCCTTAAAAAAAAGTTAAAAACAAAGCTAATTTATTTAAAGAGCTGTCGATATCCAGCTGCCCAAACATTCAAAGATAAGAACATCAGCTAATATTCACAAACACGGTGCTTGGAAATAATTATTTTTGTTAATATACATAAAGAGGCATACAAAAACTGCAGAAAATGTGTCTACAGTCTCAGATGCTAAAATGCAGGATTTTAAGTCATTTCATTCTCCAAAATGTGCGAGTTCCTCTTCAGAGTGATCTAATTTAAGACGCTTGGTAAACATTCCCACAACCAATCACAGTAATTAAGGCAAGCAGACAAACACCAGGACTATGACCCACTTTCGGTATTTGTGTGTGCACACGCCTGTGCATGTATTTACCCAAAGTTGTGAGTGTGTGTGTGTGTGACAATGCCATCTGCAGCAGTGGTAGCAGGACAGTGTTAGCATTAGCCTGTGGATGCTAATCCTCTTATCCAGCCTGTGTGTATCAGAGGGATAAGACGCTGCCTCCACACTCAGTGAAAGAGCCCCAAATGCTTCTTCACTGTTAGTGGAAAAAGGGATGAGTGAGTCCCAGAGGAAACCCAGTGTCAGGAAATGCTGATACCCCGCTGAACCTAAGCACACATGTTTTATTCTCTGCTAACACTCATATGCGAACAGTTCTGTGGAATCGCCAAAAATAAATGAAATTTACAAAGTGAGGGGATTTATGGGGATTTGGACACAGTCTGATAACTGTGCCACATTACACTGATTAACTCTTTACTGATTAATTTTCAATGTTCTGACAGACCTGACAAATCTCATCTCTAACACTGCAGCCGAACACAAACCTGCCACCTCTGCAACAACTAACGATGACCTCATCTAAGCTGAGCACATAAGCATGCACCGCAGCACAAGAGAAAACACTAACACATAGAGTTTAGTGCAGGACTCCATGGAACAATGCAAACTTACTCAAAAAGTTGTCAACTGCTCTGAATGGAGGCGAAGAACAAGCAGACAGCAGGGGGAAGTGAATCAGTGAATCAGATTGCCAATAAATCGAATTAATTCAGATGTCTCACTCAGTGAACAGACTGATTACCCCACACAGTTGAAAAATACTTTTGGCATTTTAAGAGGTTTTTTTTCTTTTCAGTTGTTATACAGTTAGTTATACAATGTTTACCACACCTCTTACTCTTTGAATTCAGTTTTTTCAGTCCCATTGCTGTTGTATCACGATGCATTCATATCCAGACTGATTCCCACCCCTTGCTTTCCTGGCAATTCTCACTTTGGAAAAATACAGGGAAATACTTGCCAGTATTTTATTTTATTTTTTTAAAATAAATGTATAAGCTTTACAGATACTACTACTAATAATTCATTTTTTCAAATAACTTTAAACTCAGATCACATGTGGTGTTTCTTTAGACCACACAGCAGATGTGCCAGTCTTTAAATGTAGCTGTGCAAACATAAAAGGTGTTTGCATGTGGAAAGACCACAAAACACTACACACCAGTGTATAACCTCAACTTTAACGTCATGACACATCCAGTATGTGAAAAACACGTTTCTCAGATAAACATAAATTTTTATGTTTATTAGGACTTTATTTTGTTTAGGACAAACTTTTTCAGCCTCTCAGCACATTATTTTTATTACTTCCTTCTATTAGTAGATAAAAAAATTATACAAAAGGCTAACGAAATTAGCCTGGTTTATAACTTATGTTAAAAGCTATTTATCTGAATGTAAGGATCGATAATACCAAAAATTAGACTGCTCTCAACTAACCCACATGGGAGTAAAGCTATCAGTATCTCTCAAATCCATAGAAATGTAAAAAAAATAAAAATAAATCAATGTTTCAATAAAAATTTATTTTAAAGTTCTTTTATGTTTTGTCTCTCTTTTGATTTGTAAAAACTAATATCATTCAAAATTTCAGTGAAGGCAGATGGAAGGGATTCTGGGATTTAAACAACACTAGTGGATTATTTATTTATAACATTACAATTAATATAACCATATTATAATTTTTTCACATTTTTAGGTTTAAATATCAAGGTTATCTGCATATCATGACATCAGTTAATGTGTTTTTTTTAAGGATAAAGGAAGATGCAATTACTCAATTATCGTTTCTTATGAGAAAATATTTTGTGGAGGCTTAAAAATATGTATTTTATTGAACCTTCTCTTGATTTAGGGATTATAGCAGCTTTGCTTGACTGTTTTGCAACCACCAGAAACAAACACATGCACTGGTCACTACCTGAGAGGATCAGGATGTGTAATGCATTTACAGTAAAATTATTGAACACATCGGTAAATTTCTATGTAAATATATTTCTAAAGGTGATATTGACATGAAATGATCACCTAATGTTGGTAACAAACCATCCAATCCACACATGCAAGGAAATCAAGCCATAGATGTCTATAATTAAGTTACATGTAATAATGAGAAATGACACAGGAAAAAGTGTTTACTGAAATGTATTTAATACTTCGTACTAAAGCCTTTGTTGGTGATCACAGCTTCACGATGCTCCCTGTATGGAGAAACTAGCCGCATGCATTGCTCGGGTGTGATTCTAGCCAGTTCTTCCCTACAGCCAGTCCTCAAATCCTGAAGGTTTCGTGGACCCATTCTATGAACTCTGAGTTTTACTTGTTTCTATAGATTGGCTGGGCCATTCAAGCAGCTTTGTTTTCTTCCTCTGAAACCAGCTGAGAGTTTCATGGCTGTGTTTGGGATCATTGCTTCCTGAAATGTCCTTTCAAATGTCCTGAAATGTCATTTCATCTTCATCATCCTGGTAGATAGAAGCAGATTTTTATCAAGAATGTCTCATCACATTTTTCCATTCATCCTTCTTTCAATTAGATGAAGTGTGCTAGTGCCATAGGCTGGAAAACAGCCATACACTGTGATACTCTCACCTCCAAACTTCACTGTCGGTATTGTGTTTCTGGGGTATATGCACTGCCTTTTGACCTCTGAACATTATGTATTATGGCCTCCAGTGATATCAATTGTAGCCTAATCTGACCTGACTATACTCTCCCAGTATTTTACAGGCTTGTCTAAATGTTGTTCTGCATACATGCTTCAGCATGCCTTTTCTTTGCCAATGGAGTATTGCGTGGTGAGTGTGCATACAGGCCATGGCAGTTAAGTGCATTATTTTTTGCTTTCCTTGAAACAATTGTACCTGCTGATTCCAGGTCTTTTGTAGCTCTCCACAAGTGGTCCTTGGCTCATAGACAACTCTTCTGATATTTGTTTTCACTCTTCTGTCCCAAATCATGCTGGGAGTAGCTGGTCGTGGCAGTTTTATAGTGAAATTATGTTCTTTTCACTTTCTGATTACGGCCCCAACAGTGCTCACTGAGAGAGCTCATTAGTTTTACCCATGATGACATATTTCTTGTATGATACCTAAGTAATGAGACAAGTTTTTATGGGCCATCAGATAAGATTGAACCAGGTGATATGAAGTGGCCAATCAATATCATTTATTTAAGTACTGTCAAATTTCAGCTGGTGTGATGACTTTCCATGTCTTTTTCTCTGTCATTTCTCATTATTACACATAATTTATGGACATCTATGGTTTGATTTCATTGCATGTGTGGGCTGGATGGGTTGTTAGAGACATCTTGTGAGAATTTCATTTAGAAATATATTTACGTGTTCAAGAATTTTTCCCCTACTGTAAGCTTGAAAGTGGAGGCTTTAGAAGCAAATGAACAAAACATATATATATATATACATATATATATATACATATATATATATACATATATATATATACATATATACATATACATATATATATATATATACATATATACATATACATATATATATATATATATATATATATATACATATACATATACATATATATATATATATATATATATATATATATATATATATATATATATGGCACCTTCTTCTGATTTAATGTTCATAACAGTTTTGCATTCACCACAAATGAACACATGCACCTGCCACTGTCTACGAGGCTCAGGTCGTGTAAAGCATTTATACCTATACGTACAGAGAGATGATGTGGCATCCAGGTGGGCTACCTGTGTGTGTGGGTGATAGTGAGTCATACTGGAATGGAATAGCAGCATATGGTGCAGCGGATTAAGGTATTATGCTGTGATGCAGGTGACTGGGAAAGCTTCCCTTAATCGCAGATCTGCTAATTGATTAGCTAGCCAGCGGCCCTAACCCTGGACACCGAAATGGCAGCAACTTAAAACCTTCAATCCAATTGCTGTGTGTCATCCACCAACGTGACCACCCATAGTTGCGCATACAACACATAAACAAACTGTTTTTTAATGGGATGTGATCACTGGATTACTGGCCTTCATCACAGGGACAACAGAGCAACATACATTGTTTTTATTGATCCTGTGATCACCTATTAATCACCTGGAGTATGGGCTTGCAGGTGATCATTCATGACTTATGACAGCTATGAATCCCTTTAAGCTGCTCAACAATCACACATCATCACAGCATACCGCCCCCTCTGTGCTCTTTGAGTTTGAGGGATTTTAATTTGGGGGGGGGGGGGGGGGGGGGGGGCAGTGTTAAAATTAGATAATGATGATATGGCACAGGTTAACCTCTGGGTTTAAGGTTACAGACACAGCAGCACAGTACAAATAACTCGCGCCACAGCAGCCTTGTTGAGGTCATTACTGTTTATTTGGACTTTGCTATTTGGTTTATGATGTACAACAGGCCAGTCAGGTCCCCGACCTCTAAGCCAAGTCAGTGTTTTGTGAGCTGCCTGACTTTTGATGCCTTAAAACAGATCATGGCATCAGCATGGGCAGTGAGGAGAATTAAAGTCTAAAAATAAATGTCTTTATTTAATCAGGACATATATTTTTAGATTCTCACATTAATCATAGCTGTGGACACCATGAGTGGACCCAGACCTTTAAATAAAAAACAATGGTGCTGAATAGACTACCATATTTCAATCCACTTTATTTCTTTTTTAAATATCAGGTTTTACTTATTTGCTTTAATATTGAAATGCATATCAATATTTTTCTTTCATGTAGAAATATATGTTTAATATAGCTGTATCTATTTATAATGGGGTTTTTTAATGGGGTTTATCCAATCAGAAAACACATTTGTGATTTTCAAATGGATAAAAACAAGAAAAATCCACAGACATCTGTTAAGTAAGGTTATGCAAACTAATTAGCTTAATCATATGTGGACTAATGGAGTTTCACCCCTGAAAGCCTGCTTTAAGCCAAGAGAAACCCTGCATACACACATTCTCAATTGTACACTTTTCCACCACAATTGCACACTTGTGGGATCAATAAAGTATCTTTCTGTCTCATGTCCTGTGATTGTGACGTGCATTTAAAAAGCCTGTGATTACACTGACAAGTAATGCACTTTTTACTTAAATGGACTGTGCACTTGTATTTCATATATAGGCAGATATGCATAAACATATGTATACCGAGCATCTGGATGACAAGTAAGGTTGAGTCCAGTGTGTGGTCATAACGATTTCTGCTCCTGTAAATAATAGAGAATAAACCTGGTGCTAAAAATACTTGCTGAACTTTCTCCTCGGGTAGCCTAATTAAATGTGATTGGTCGCACCTGTTCGAGCCGCACTAACGTTGAAGTTGAACTAGGCCACGCGTTAAAAGCGCAGGTACTCCGTACAGACAACGTCCTGGGAATAGGAAACACGGGCTGAGGGTGGACGGGGGGGTGTCGTCAATAATCTCACCTTTGGGAAAGAGGTTCGGCTGAACCATGTAGAGAAACGCGTGGACCATGTGGAAGAGGATCCCAATGCTCCCTGGCTCGTAATAAGCGTGGGTGTTGTAAACCGCCGCGGGTACAAACCCAAAATCCAGCGGCTCCACCGGCGGAGGTGAGCGCTCTCTGCGGGAGTCCGACCGGACCTCAGCGGGTACCGCGCCCCTCTCATCCGCCTGCTGCTCGCTGCCTGTCGCCCCCCAGCAGAGCAGCAGCACGAGCCAGCGTGTCCACAGCATGGCTCCCCAAGGTCCTGCTCGGTTTCCCAAAAAAAAAAAAAAGAGTGTGAGAGGGAGAGGAAACACAAAACTGGAGGAAGAAGGGTGGGTGACACCTGTCCCTCCGGGTGGTGTTTTTTATCCCCACACCGCAAAAACAACCGTCCTAAGGAAAAGTTTTAAAAACAACATCCAATGGTCGCAGGAGTAGCAGCCGTTAGCTACGGGTTTCCCGGTACGGAGTCATCACCGACATCTTCCCGGGGCTCTTCGACGATTGCGAGGACCGGCGGCCGAAGACGAGCGCTCACACACTCTCACCGGCTTCGGGCTGCGAGCAGCCTAATCTCGCGTGCACGTAAAAGGCTCGAGCACGCTCGCGCGCGTTTGAAAGCTGGTCGGGAGCATGTGTGGCGCGCGACACCGCTCTGACCAGCCACCTGTCACCCTCTCTCTCTCGCTCTCTCTCTCATATCCCCAGGTGTACTGTTCAAGCAAAGGTTCACAGAGGGTCAGCTGAGCAGGCCCGCTGACTTCACAACAGGAAACCAAAAGGTGGATTTAAGCAGGCTGTTTGTTTGTCCAGGCCAGAGTCAATACAGTAGAATATAACAAGGTGTGGAGATTTTTGTTAACTAAAAATAAAATGAGTGAATAAAAACCAAAAATGTTTTTACAAGAATCATAAATCTTGCCTCTGCTATTCATACTAATAATGTCTTACTATTTGACTTTGGTTTCTGTGCTTTTTCTCTCAGGAACTACAATTAATTCTGCTTCAGCCAATAACACAACTGGTAATTTTTTTTTTTTTTGAGTTTTTACATAACCCTTTTTGACCCTGCAGTTGATCCAGCAATCATCATTTTGAAAGGTTTGATTCATGGGGAGACTTTTGTTTATGAACATGTTTCAAGCTTGATACATTTAGTCTGAGCCTGCTAAAGTAGCTTTGCATGATTCAGAAGTTCAAAATAATCTTGTTTCAAATACTGTTTGACTTGGCTACACCTTGGGCCTCTGTATAAAAGTGAGTCTGGACACTTAGCAGTTGTCTGTTAGATAGTTCAGGGAAGGGAACATCTGGCAAAAGATGCAAGGTTTGACTTGGCAAGAAAGTGGGGAAACACAGCATTGAGTTTAACGGAAACAGTATAGTCTGGTTAAGCCTTAAAAAAACCACTTTGATGGCTTCATGAGTCAGTGCTCTCTTTCATCCTCTCTCATCTCACATGGAGCTTTTATGTGGCACTGGATGGGTTAAATGTGAAAAACCTGAAATATGTTAACACAATCAGGGATGTTGTGTAGCCAGACCATTTATGTGAGCTGGACCTTGTCAAAAAGCCCTCGCCCTACCCCTGTGTGTGATGACATACACCCCCTCTAAATGTCCATTCAAGGGGAACAGTGAGCTGCAGTGTTTGCCTGGTTAACAGGGAGGGCATCGACTCCTTTCACTGAAATGCGCACGCGCGCGCACGCACAAAGTCACACCAGAAACTGTTACAAAACAAAGTCTTGTTTTATTCTCCTTCTACCATGTAAGGAGATACATTACACGAATGAGCTGTACATGGAAGAAAAAAAAACTCATACACTGTCCACTTTTAGGTAGAGATCCATCCACACGTTGAAAAATACCTCTAACGTATGACACACACACACAAACAATAATGCTGCATTCACGCTCCTCCTTTCACCGGTATACAGCTATTTGTTTTTTCACTGTACGGACCATGACCCTGTAGTGAGACTGGACTTGGCCCCTGGCTGTGCCCCTCATGGACCCTCACTGGTCTCAGTTAAGATAAAAATCTTGTTCAACAGTTGGGTCTATAATTTGTATAAGTATTGCATAAAAATGTCTCTAATTCCCAAACAGTTAATGGATCATTTTTGTAAATCCCCTTGAACTGAGGTTTGAAGTCTGCACTTCAGTCACATCTTCACTGTTTGATTTAAATCCACTCTAAAACTACAAAAACTGTGTCACTGTCCAGCAAATTAAGGACCTAACTGTGCCTGATCAGTTTTTAGTCCCACGTTCCTCCTGCTCAGACCTTTTGGAGTCAAAGATGTAGCAAGCCCAAGTTGCAATTCTCTTTCCACGCAGCCATAACCCATCCTTGTAATAACTCTTTACTTCCTTCCCCAGAAAAATCTTAATCCATCGTTTTGCATAAAAAGATATAAACTAGCTTCAACACAGAAAACTTGCACTTTGTTCATTGACAAGCTAGTTTTGGCCTGGATTATGAAGAAATTATTTTTTAAAATAATAAAAAGCGAACTGGATTTGATCACAACATTTAGGCCTAATCCCGCTTCCAAAAAATCCAAACCAGCAGCCAACAACAACAGCATTCACTGATTTTGATAGTGAAATTTGGTTTCATGCGGTTATAGTGCTGTTATGACCCCGCCTCTTACTCATTCCTGGTAACCTGAAACACTTTGTCAGCATACAATGAAGCATTTCATGTGATTTTTCAGTCCACTCACTCAGATAGCGAGGAATGAGAAAACATGTCAGATCAGTTTCCAACATCAAAAAGCAAACAGAAGAAAATGTTATATGCCTGTGATGTGTCGCCACGATTATCTGTAGGCCACATGGCTTCAATGAAAAAGGTACAAATTAAGCACATAAATAAGTCACACCTGTCAGGCCTGGTAGGCCATCTCAAAATAAATACAAATCTGCACCATCATCTCAGTGCTTTAAGGTAATACCAACACAAATGACATTAAGCCTTCCAGCTTTTTATGTCTCTTAAGTTACCAACCCAAACATTACAACTGAAGCTGATGCAGCCAAGCAAAGCCATTCTTAGTGTCACTGCTGCCATATTTAACCTGCTGGGACTGCAGCTCACCTCATCACCTCAGATCAACCTCTGTGTGTGTGTGTGTGTGTGTGTGTGTGTTAGAGCTTCTGTCTGCAGAATAACTTCATGATTTGAATCCTTCCATGTGATTGTGATTCAATTTAGAAAAAAGATTTGAAACCCGTCATAAAAACCTCATTTCAAATATCATCAGCCTTTTTTTTTTAGGAATAATTAAAAAAAAGAAGTAAAAACTTTTGTTCTTTCTAAAAACAGCTATTCACTGATTGTGCTTCTGAACACACGTGATTTAACATACGCAGATTTCTCTCTGTAGTCTGCTCCTCCCGTGTTTTACATGCTGTCTTCATCAGCGAGTGCGTCACCGCACCACAGCCCGCTTGGCTCATCAGACACACGCAGGACCAGCTGGAAACGTCTGAAGCCGCCTCGGATGCTTGTAGTAACAGCTTTATGCCTTTGCTGGTTTTGTCAGTCAATAAATAAATAAATACTTGAGGGGTCAGGTGCACAAAAGTAAGTACGGTCTGAGCATGCTCCATGACCCATGTCTGATCCCTGAACCCTGTAGTGTTGCCAGGATTGCTACACTAGTCCTTCAGTCTATTCGGTTGCCGCAGATGGTGAAGCGATCTATCTCCAGCAGGTCTTTCTTGGGTGGTCGGTGTGCGAGTCCGCCTCCTTCCAGTCCCGTGTCAGCGTTGATGATTTTGTCATCGTCCTCCTCGTCAGGAGTCGTCAGGAATGTGTCTGAGTCACTCTTCGGGAAGGAGGGGGCAGCGTTTTCTGCTGTGTTGGTGGGCTGAGAGATGTCTGACGGCAGAGAAGTTTCTCCTTTGTCAGCTGTGGATTCTGTTATAAAGCAAGTTAAGAGTTTTTAGCAGCAGTTAAAATCAGGAAAAGAGACAGTGAGACAGAGTGACTGAGCTACCTTGCTGCGGTGAAACGTGAACATGTTTTGTCCGGTGAGCTCTGGAGTTTGCACGGCTGGAGGCGACAGAAGGTGGAGGGTCGAAGAGCTTTTCTTCCATGTTGGCCTCTTTCACAAACACACAGGAAGTTCCCAGGAGAACGATACTGTTGAGAACCTTCAGAGTGATCATCCTGCTCACAGAGACGGGCAAAAGTCACGTGGACATGAAAACAAACAGTGTCAAGAAAATAATTAAAAATGATGAAGACATGTTGGCCAATTACCCCAAGTAAAACAGCAGGACACACATGAACGAGAGCGACCCCTGGATCTTCACTGAGCTGGTCACCACTCTGATCAGCTGAAAAAACATCGTCACATTTATAAGCGAGCAAACGTGGGAGCAAACATTTCAATATCAAAAGCCATCCTCTGAAAGAACGACTGACCAGCAGCGCTAAAGGAAGCGGGATGAAGCCCATTCTCCTGGAGACTGAGTCACTGTAGTCCGTGTACGCCTGGAGACACAGTTAACACATTGTTATGTAAAACATTACCAAAGCAGCACAGTTTTACTCATGAATAACTCAGTCCATTCTTTTAATGAAATCATGAGCTAAAAATCAGGAAAAACTGCTGGATGTGCTCTCAACACGTTCCTCATTCACTGTTAAAATGTTACTCACCGATTGATATAACAGAATCAATAATTATCAGATGTTATGATCAGAGGTGAATAGCAATAACAGAAAAGAAAAGGACATATGCACAACACTGTCATCAATGTATCATGCTGCAACTGACTCAAGGTGTATGAGGCAGGGCTACTGGCAATGCTGGATGCTGGCACGCGTGTCTGAGCTCTTCTGACTGTTCTTGGTGGAAATAAGACTGGACAGAGGTACCAAG
The DNA here is from genome assembly GCF_001858045.2 of Oreochromis niloticus. Taxonomy (NCBI): domain Eukaryota; kingdom Metazoa; phylum Chordata; class Actinopteri; order Cichliformes; family Cichlidae; genus Oreochromis; species Oreochromis niloticus. The sequence continues at coordinate 15,034,309 of NC_031971.2, read as the reverse complement.
ATGAGGCGCCCCAACCTGCACCTGTGACATTCTTGTGGCAGCACCCCACCCTACGGCTGTTACTGTGGCACGGTGGCCAGTAGATCAGGAGCATGTCCAGACACCGGTCAGCATTTAGTCTATTAAACCAGATTCCTTTTCCCCATGACAAAACAGAGAAAACCGACTCATAGTGTGTTAAAACAGTTATATTTCTTTATTTAATCATCTTCCAGAGAGAGAGAACCCTGCACAGCTCAAACGCCAGTTCCAAGAGCTCTCTAACATTAGAATCATCAGCTGTGTCTTATATGGTGTTATTTCGGTACTTTACAAGTCACACAGGCTTGAACATTGTTTATATGGAGAGTTCCTCTTTTTTGTGTCTATATCTATTAATATGCCTTGTGCACTAAAACTTCCTGTTTTTCAGTCCAGCTGAGCACTTATTTGTGAGTCAAAGGTGGCCTTGCTCTACAAGCCTTCATTATTAAAGTACATAAAACAATATAATGAGCAGATACACATTAAAATATTTCTTTTATTCCTAACAGTCCCCCTTTTTCATTTCTCACTTGAGGAATGAACTAATTCCTAATTTATCCCAGTAAGTTTACTTCAATACAATCCAATTGAATTTTATTTATATAGCGCCAAATCACAACAAACGTCGCCTCAAGGCGCTTCATAGATACAGAGAACAACCCAACAATCATCTGACCCCCTGTGAGCAAGCACTTTGGTGACAGTGGGAAGGAAAAACTCCCTTTTAACAGGAAGAAACCTCTGGCAGAACCAGGCTCAGGTAGGGGCAGCCATCTGCTGCGACCAGTTGGGGTGAGATAACAGAGACTTTTAGGAGAGAGACCTAATATTTAATAATCCACATTTCACTGTTTTACTCTTTGGTTCAGATGTGGATTCTGTATTGTTCTCTCTTTGTGATTATGTTTAAGTTGTTTATTGCTGGTTTTTAGTTTGTTTTTGTCTGTCTGGGAGCTGACACAGTCTCTATGGATAAGGGTTTTTTGGCGGGGTAGCATCAGGAGAGAAGCTCCGGCGAGGCATGTTCCATGTTAAAAGCTAAAATATAACAAAAGTGATTATGCTAAACAAACAAAACCTTTCACTTACCCAACCCTATCTGTCCCCTCAACGGGTTGTATGTTTTCAATGTTTCCTAATTATTTTGTCATAAAAATAAATCAAACAAATAAGTTAAGCTGTGTGACAGCACCTTGTGTTTACGCCGGGCTGTGAGCTGCCCTAAATCTACTTGCTACACCCCCTTTTCACCCAGTTTAATTTTTTTTAATCCTAGTTTAAAACTATTCTTGACTTCCCTCAGTGTACACTGTAAAGTGTAAAAGATACAATTAGCTTTTTCCTGGTAAAGGTCCTAGATTATTTTCTCAACCTTTGGAAACATCCTCTATAGAGTTTCATCTTTAAAACTTAGTCCTGATTTCTTCGCCCCTTTTAACGGGTAGCGCATATCCAGTCTGAACACTGTGTTTGGGCAGTTTACATAACATATAAATCCTGCAACTATTTGTAAAGTCCCTCTCATTACTTTTGCTCCCATTATAAACTATGTCTAACAAGATTCTAAACTTCTTTGCAATATAAACAACTAGGTGTCTTTGTGCTCTGTTCTTCTCCTTTCTCTGGTTGGTTCCGTTCAGTCTCGGGCTTCCAGGATTCTCGCCACCCCTGTGGTCTCTGTGGTACTGAAATCTTCTCCTGTAAAGCAGCGGTCCCCAACCTTTTTTGCGCCACGGACCGGTTTATGCCCGACAATATTTTCACGGACCGGCAATAAGGTGTCGCGGATAAATACAACAAAATAAAACTAGTGCCGGTACTGAAAAAAAGATGATTTATTCATAACACATGTGAAAAGACCCAGGAAAACTGAGTTAACGATAAAAACGATAACAAAATAACACTGAAAACCGATAAAAACCCTGAAAACCATACATTTCACACCTGAGCCTCAACTCTCGCGGCCCGGTACCAAACGACTCACGGACCGGTACCGGTCCGAGGCCCGGGGGTTGGGGACCGCTGCTGTAAAGGATAGAAAACAAAAAGCCTCTCTCTGCTACACCTCACTAATCTACTGTGTTCATCTAATGTTCCTTTAATCATTCAAAGTTGTTTCACAATATCATGTTCTGGGCTCTGTTCTTTATATTAACTTTACTTAAAAAAATGTTGTCTTTCATTAGAGAAAAAACAAACAGCACCTTGTCCTTTTATTTTTATTCTCTTAAACTGCAGTGATTTGAGTTGCCTCACTCACATTTTTCTGTCGACTGCTGACCAGGTCAAAGGCGAGGCTGGCTCTGTATTCCCCGTATACCTGAGACAGAGGCAACGTGTCAACCAATACAAGAGAAACATCAAAATATGAAACAAATATAAAGCTACTGAGTAGAGCGCCTGCCTTGTCGTGGTGACGCGATAAATGTTAACTTGTTTACTGCAAGTCTCATAATTGGTTTACCTGCTTGTTCTTTACTCTGGTGCATGAATGCAAGGTGAAAGCACAGTAAAGGTAAATTCATGAAGCCGAAAAGAAGCAAAAATGTGCGTGTGCGGATTAAACGTGGATTAGTATGGACTCACAGGCACTTGAACACTTACAATGTGAGTGAGGTTTGTGTGATTAGGTTTGACAGTTTGGGGATAAAGGGGTTAATCCCTTCCTGTGGGGCTGCTTTCTGTTGTATAAGCATAGTTACAACTCCTTGGAGGAAAATCAAAGAGAAAGGCGACCCATGAGGGAAGGAAGTGAGAAATTGATAAGGAAAAAATGGGCCTGCTGACAATTTCTCGTGCAGGTGGATGATTCTCTAACAGTATAACAATAGTGCTAAAGAGACCAACACAGGGAAAATACACAGATTTGCAAATCATGAAATACTACAATATAACATATTTTATATGGCTCAAGTGACCAGAACTCTAACCCTGTTATTGTTCTAGATCATCTTAATTTGAGGTGCATATCATGGTAAATACTATGTTTTACCTTGTGTTGTTTACCTATTATTTTTTAAAACACAACACTATAGATTTAACATGTATATAACCCTAAACATGACAGAAAAATATGCACCATCATCTCAGTTCTTCAAAGTAATTTCTATCACTCCTGTTAGTTTTGCTGTGAGATCACAACATTGTAAAACGGGTTATCAGATACCAAATCTGAACTCACAGGTATGACACGTTTTCCAAATGATGACATCCTTTGAAGATAAATGCCCATACAATAACTGAGAAAAAACAAGCTCTAAAACTTAATTATCATAGTCCACTGATTTTTCTCTGTACATTGCAGCAGACGTTTAACGATGCCAAGAATATCTAAATAAAACTACAGCCTATTTCTAAGTTCAGCTGATACATGGTGACACGATAACTACATTTAGATGTGCTTATATGCGCAAAAGCACATCCAAATGTAGAAAGTAATAGATCTAAGACAGAAATGACAAAATATCCCATTAAAATGGTTTTTATACCTAGAATAATATGACACTCCCCACTAATCTTTTCCACACAAATATTTGAACTGTGTTGAAGCTGATGGACAACAGTCAACAATTTTAACTGTATTAATCATATTTCAACCACTTTCTCCCCACAAAACTCTCTTAAAACATATACATACTGTATATGAACACTCACAGTCTGGAAAGCTAAGTCTTCTTAGGTCCCACCGCCCAAGTCCTGTTATGAAGCTTTTGATCTGTTTTCACCATTTTATGGTGATTTATTCCAAGTTTTTCGCATCAGAGCTTGCTAAGACTGTTAGATGTTCATTCTAATTAACAGATTTATTTTATCTGATTTAAAATGTGTTTCTCATTGTACTGAATTGCTGTTGGGTGAACATGATAGAATAGTTCACCCAATAGAATAGAATAGAATAGAACAGTTTTAACAAATGTGTTTCTCCTCTAGTGGCCAAACACTCAAGTGCACCTTAACCAAGTTAATAAACCGTCAAACGTAGAAAGGAAGGACTTACATCAGCACTGATGTCATTGAATTTGGTGATAAAGGCGTGCTTGACAACATCCACGGCAACCTCTGAGGCTATCACCATGACTACATCAGGAAACAGCACCCACAAGTGGTCTGAAAACAAACACATTAAGATCTAATCAGTATAATTATTTAATCCAGTATTAGTAGTAAAAGAAACAGTGAGCTACTTAGCAAGAGTGAAAAGAGCTGGTTATGAACCTAAGTGGGGTACTATGATAATGCACATCTGTATGCAGCTGTATAGCTTTCAGTAGTCTTTGCAAAGCTTTGTATTAGGTTACCAGCATTCCATGAAAACTGCTCCATGTTTCTCAGACAGACGATGAGCAGGAGGATGTAGTTGGTGAACCTCTCTTTTATGTCTATGGGGAACAAACAAATCAATCCAGGATTAACCTACTTTGTCCTCATTGCAGCTGAGCTCGATTCCACATATTTACCTTGTATTAGATAATCATACTGAGAGGAGGAGGCACAAAGTATTCAAAAATTTAGATTTTTGTGGAACGTAACTAGCTGTTTTACCACCACTTACCACTATTTGACATCTGGAAAAGGTTGTTCTTTTCAAACTTCTTAAATACACTCCCTTTGATCTCAACAAACTGCAGAAATAAGAAAAACCCAACACAAAAACATCAGGACTGAACTGGAGATGCTGCACACGTTTTTAAACGGGGTAATATGTCTGTGCATAACACTCACGTTGTTTGACATCATAATGGTGAGCAGGGACTTGTTGTGGGAGTTGAAAGCTACATTTAGAGTTGTGGCCTGAACCATGATGAGGATGGCATGAAGAACTGGATACATGTTGAGGAAAAATACACATTTTCTGCACTGTAATAATACTGATGCAATGACTTTATGTGCCCTACTAGTCTGAAGTACAGCTGTTAGATTTGCTGCTAATGATTACTTCAACTTTGATTGACTGTTTGGTTTATGGAGAAAGTCGAAGACTGGGAAGATTAAATAGCAGAGTGATGAAAGACACTTGTTTGGGATCACTGGGGGCATTTATTCTTCCAAGTATTGTCTTTCCTTTTGCCTCTAATGTGACCTTTTTCTGTCAGTTTCGAAATCTGAATTTAAGCTTTTAATGTTACTTGTTTTAAATACACTTCAGAATGATAAATGATAAAACTGATTAATGTTCCAAATCAACTTTAAACTCACTAACTTTTAACCGTTTTAATATCAGTGATGTTTTTGAGGATACAGACGTAGAGAACAGCCATGAGGAAGTGAGGAATCACGCCTATGTGCGCTCTCTTCTTCTCCTTGGGCTCTGTGGCGGTCCAGTAAAGAGCGTCCAGGATGTCTTGGCCGAATGATGAGAACAGGCGGTCCGCCACCTGACAACACAACAAGGGAAGGATGACGGGGGAGAGCTAGTCAATGAGTGGTGCAGTGTCGTCAGATGCTGAACTGGCCAATGAGGAAGATTACACAGTGTACCTCTAACATGTTGTAGATGATGTATAGTTTGATGACAGACTGTCCTCTGATGAGATGGTACATCATGGCGTAATCCACGTAGCTCATCATTGAGTAACACAGCACCATAATGAAGCCTTTGAGTACGTCGCACACCTGGGCTGGCTGAAGCAAGCGGGAGCCGCTAAACAACGCACAAACAGACAAAGAAAATGTTCACAAGAAAATCACCAGAACAGAACAGCATAGTGACGGCTGTAGTCTCAGAGCTCTGCTGCCCCCCGGAGGTCAATAACAACATTGCACTGCTTCAGGCAAAGACCCTGCCCAGGGTGACAGAGCCCCCTTTAAAGTAGGACTGCAGAACATATTTATTCCTTGCTCCTGTTTTTTGGAATATTCTCAATGAACCACAATTTGATTCTTTAAAGTTTCTAAAAAGAATTCTGGATTTGAGGAAAGCAGGGAAAGCTCTAAATATGGGTCATGTTGCCTACACTGTACATACCACAAGATATACAGATTTTGGAAAAAGTGCACACAACGCAACACAAAAAATTAAGTGACTGTAATCAAACTGATTAACAGTGTAATATTAGAACTGATCAACAAAGGACTAATAAGGGATGCACCTGCCTAATAAAAATATGGAAGGTATATCAGCCCAATCCTGACTCAGAAAGCCAGACTGGGTGTCGGTGACAATGAGCAGACGAATGGGGCCAATCTGTTCAGCATTGTTCTGTGTTTACTTTGTTGCACAGTGAACCAGCTCCTAATGCAAAAGCAATCACAACTGAGGAAATATAGAGGCAAAGGTTTTGCATTTTATAGGTATGTCAACTTTACCATATCAGCAGCTTTCATTTTTATGTTGATAGAAGTTTATTATTAGACTGCAAACTGTGGTCAAGTTAGGTGACATGATTGAAAATCCCAGATGAACACGATGGTTTCCATGTCGGTGTCTCCCTCCCATTTGCTCTCACTCCCATTATGTTCAGTGTACCGATGTAATGCTTGTTGCATTAGTGCTTTTATTGCACTAAAGCTAACAGAACTTGTTGCCAGCAGGATTCAGAGTCTATTATTACTCCACATCTGTGAGAGCAGGTGCAGTCACAGTGATAACAGGTAAACAAGAAACTAGTGAGACTGTAAATAAAAGCATGCAGTAACCAATGAGTCTCCCTTTGAAATCAAATTAGATTGGTGCAAATAAACAAGGTGAATAAAGTAAACAACTTTTTCTTTATTTTATTCATCTTGCTCAAATTGCCACAAATCAGTAAATTTAAATAGCCAGAGTTTGCTTCTTTCTTTTTTTTCCAGCATTATGAGAGCAATGACTAGGTCGAGCCTGACGTTGACTTTACTCTATTATTCTCTAAATTTCTTATTTTTTACTAACTAATTTAGAAGACAGAAAAATCACTGATGAAATCACCTTTTTGCTGAGGCTCTACTCCAAAATTACACTTCATAGGACCTGATAATCATGATAATCACAACATTTGTACCTCGTACATAAATGACATCCAACACAATCTATGCAAATATACTTTAATGATGGTGGAGTTGTACTGATGAGAAGCACATGTATCAAAATATTCCCTGTTAATAACAAATCATGGGATAAGGAAATGTACTTTAATATGTAACTCTAATACTTATGCTTATACGTACCTGAGGCCACAACATGGCACTGTGAAGAGTCGCAACAAGGCCAGAATCACCCTGAGGGGCAACAGTGTAAACACGTAGAGGAAGGCGTCCAGACAGAGGAAGAAGCCAAATGTCATCAGCTGAAAACAGGAAGAGAGGGGAGAAATACATTTATTACAACAGTGTTTATTTCATTTAATTTTTTTTTTCCCTAAGTGGGGGGTGCATTGTGTGTTCACCTTCTCCAGTTCTTTGGGGATGCGGAGGCATGTGTAGACCCGCTCTCTGCGCTCGGTGTATTTGGCCTCGTTGTGTTCTAGGAAGTAACCTCTGGTGAGCTCAGTAGTAATAAATCTGACCAGAGACAGGTCTGGAGATACAGACAGGAATAAATTATTCTTTATATTGGGTTTTGAATCTATCACAAACAACACTATCAACACAGCAAACAAAGAGTCCTTACTTAATGGTAAACTCAATCAGATAAGAAATGGCTACACTAAAACCAAAACTACTCCAACTAATCTGCTGCTAGAACCGTCTAAACTCCTCTGCTAAAGCTTAGAAACATGAACGAAGGGATTTCTTCCCGTTTAGCCACTAGAGTGAGGTTGGCCACTCATGTGGTTTGATCAGGCCTGGCTAACAGCAGGAGCTCCAGTTCATCCAAAGGTGTTAAGATTCTGAAAGTTGAAGCTCTTCCGGTCACTTGGTTTTATATTAATTTTTTTCATTTCTTTACATGTTTGAAGCGGCTTTACGCCTTATACTGTGTTCTTTTATTAAAATATTAGGCTCCTTCTTTTATTTTTATTATATATCAGATGCTGCATACTCAGTATTCTGTTCAGACTAATCTGGTTACTAATTACTCGCAGCAAATTTTGTTCCCTTTTTCTGGATAAATCCAATAATAGAAAAGTCCTTTTTATTAGTATTAAAATGGATTGTCATTAGGAGTCATTAACATCCAGTGCTTTTAAACAAACAATTAATCTGACCTGTAAATCAGTGCAATCTAAACTATAGTAACAATATTTTATAAGCATGAACTCAATAAGAGCTGAGAAACAAAGTCTTTGACATCTATCAGTCAGGAAAGGGATACAAAGCCATTTCTAAAGTTTTGGGACTCCACTGAGGCATGGTGAGAGCCATTATCCACAAATGGGGAAAACTTGGAACAGGGGTGAACCTTTCCAGGAACGGTCAGCTGACCAATATTACTCCGGGCTCATCTAGGAAGTCACAAAGGAACCTGAACAATATCTAAAGAACTGCAAGCTTCACTTTGCTCAATTAAAGTCAGAGTTCACGAGTCAACAATAAAAAAAGAGACTGGACAAAAATGGCTTCCATGGGAGAGACCTTTGTGTTTTTGATTTTATTGATGAAAAAGAACACACAGGCTCGTCCCACAAAAATGCCACAAAACATTAATGACCTACATGACTTTGGGACAATATTCTGTGGACTGATGACACAAAAGTTGAATGTTTGGATAGTTTGAGTCTGACATAGAACTAACACAGCATTTCATAAAAAGATTTCATACACAAACATGGTGGTGGTAGGGTGATGGTCTGGGGCTACTTTGCTCCTTCAGGACCCGGAAGACATGCTGGGGTAATTGGAAACATGAATTCTGCTCTTTACCAAAACATCCTAGAGGAGAATGTCCGGCCATCAGTGCACTGAAGCTCAAGAGCACTTGGATTATGCAGCAGGACAATGATAAATAAATCACACCTGCAAGTTCACCTCTGAATGGCTAAAAAGACCCAAAATTAAGGTTTTGGAGTGGCATGGTCAAAGTCTGGACTTACATCTGATTGAGATGCTTCCACACAACCATAAACAGGCAGTTCACGCTTGATGAGAAAGACTCATTGCCAGCTATCGCAAATGCCTGACTGCAGTTCTTGCGGTCTTATCAAGGGTGACGCAGCCATCAGGTTTAGAGGGGAATTATTTTTTCACACAGGGACACGTAGGTTTGGATAGTATTTTTCCCTTATTGAATGAAATCCTAATTTTAAATTGTTTGATGTGAAACAAATTTGAAAAGGGCTCAAACCTTTGAACAGTACTGTATTTTTTTTCCAGCTCTGGGGGAACTTTATAGATAAGGTTTATTTTCTGAACAAGAGGAGCAGAGTTCAAAATATGTAGGTGTTTAGCAAGCAAGAATGGTCAAAAAAAATCTTTATCCAGTTGGATTAAAAATAGCAGTATCGAGTATATACATAAGAAGACCGAGAGTGCACCTGCTAAATTCACAGAGTATAACATTGTATAAAAAGTGTATAAAATTTAGAAACAGCTGAGCTGTATGGACGTGATGTCCACGCTTTCCAGTAAACAAATCTTACTAGAATAAACCATTACAATTTATGTTGCCAATCTTCTGAAAACACATGCTTTTTTGCAACTGGGTCAAAAATGATTGCCCTCAGCATTACATTGAGCAATCTTTCAAGTCAACACGGATGTCTGTGCACCTATGGCTCACACAGTGTCCACCGACTCATCTGAGTGCGCCTGTGCAGAGAAACAAACCGCACGAGAAGCCAACTGGCTGAACTGGACTTTCTGCATGATCACATGCCGTACTGCTGTCTTCCTAACAGTCAGAAATCCTCCTGCTAGATTTAATTTGGATGCATATCACAAAATTGTGCCACCTGCTCGTTACTTTACTCCAGCTCAGTTTTTCACAAACAGCTGCTGGCTGCCTGCAGCTACATCCCCACAACATGTGCAAACTCGGAGCAACCCCCAAAGCTGCAGAAGCTCAGTTGACATTTTTACATGCCTTCTCGAGAAACTCTGCAAAAAAACATCCTATAGCCGCCGTAAACAATAATTATCTCAGCTGCTAGCTAGCGCTGTCAAACTGGGAGTCAGCGCCTGTGGAAACGAAGCTAGCTCTCACCTGACAGGTTGCTCTTCTTTCCCCTGCTAGCGCCATTTTTATCGTTGAACCCCAGCGTCTCCGTGACTCCGTCTTTCTCCTTGCTCTTCCCCGCTGTGGCAGCCTTCTTCTCCCTCTCCCTGTCCTCCTTCTCCTTCTCCTCACCCAGACCTGTCGACAGCGTCTCCGCCATCTTCGCAAAACGAAAGTTTCAGGCCGCTGCTGCCTGGGAGACTGACGGTCAGACGTCATCACGCACAGCAGGTTATCCAACTCACCGGCAGATGTCGCCAAAACCCTGAGATTATTTGCCGCACGTTATTTATTTTTCCCTTTTCTCTGTTTATAATCCCACGAAGCTAAAGACATTAAAAAGTGTATAAAATGACACAAATATCAGCTTGCGTTTCATTATAACCTATTGAATTTAGAAAGACTGTGAATGAACAAAATAAAACATACAAACAAAACGGTTTGTGCCCAAAGGAGAATTTATTCACAATTTTTTTCTTTAACCCGTTACCCCCCCACCACCAACCCCCCCCATCAGACACCAGAAAGATGCTAGGTAGAATGACGTCATTTATTAGAAAGCTGATTGAGTTTTTATTACCGTATATGCAATTGATTCACTATCATCATAACCCTTTTCCAATTGCACCTATAGGCAATTAGTTGTGTGAAAGTAACAGAAACACACACACAAATGTGTTCAGTATTTAAGGAATTTGCTGATTTGCGTGGTTGTGCTCTTCTTATATATCGCTGCAGCCAACGCATCTCAAGAGACACAACTTTTACTTTGAAGGCGGGCTCTGGCAGACCATTACACCTCCAAGAAGGTGACACAAGGCAGGATGAATTCATGCTTTCATGTCTTTTATGCCCATTTCGGACCCTGCCATCTTGATGTCACAGCAGAAATCAAAACCCAGAAACCAGGCAACCTTTTCTAATCTGCTATTGTGCAATTTTGGTGAGCTAATGTGACTTCTAGCCTCAGCTTCGTGTTTCCGGACAGAAAACCCCCTGGTCCGGCCTTCTGCTGCTCTAGACCATCTAGTTTGTGTTCAGAGATGCTCTTTTGCGTACCTTGGATGGAACAAGTAGATTAACAGTACATCTACAATACTCGCTTTTGAACACATCTCATCTTGAAGAAATTTCTTCAAATTTGCCAAAAGCATTCACTTGGACCACAAACTATTTACTATTTGGAGGTCAAAGTCATCAAGACTTTATGTCTGCTTAATTTCAGCAATGCCTTGAAGGTAAGAAAGTGGAAGTCGAAAAACAAAGATGGGGGCCAATAAACCCTCGTGGTAGCTAATAGTCCACACTGACCTTCAGGCTCTGGGACATAATGAACCACATCTGTCATAATTTAACACGGTTACATGACTTTTAAAGCTGTAACCAGAATTATAGGTCACCGGTTAGATTTCTGCATGCAAAAGCCGAGCAGCAAAGGTTAATTCATGCCATGAATAAAGAGGAGAGTGAAAAGAGGGAGAGAGAGAGAGAGAGAGCAGAAACCAAGCGCGCAGCACGGATAGAGTTTCTCCCGGTGAGGGATCACTTTGACCTCCGTGGATTTAGTTTCCCCTTCCTTGTGACTCACGTCAATGCAGCACGTTGATGCTACAAAACAGTGCGAGCAACTTATGATGCTTTTTTTTCTTTTCTTTTTCTTTCTTTCTTTTTTAATTGTGGGATAAACGTATGGTGATCGCCGAGCGCGCACTGCGGTCCCTGCCTCAGGGCACCATGGGCTCGTAAGATGCCTTCTCTGTGGAAGCGGATAACATTCTCGGTGGCCTCGGCGCTCTGTATCGGCTCGGTGGTCCTCTTGGTGGTGGCTTTATCCACGGAGCGGTGGGTTACCGGGCGGATCCTGTGTAAAACCGGGGTGGAGATAGTGAATGCGTCAAATCCCGAGCTGGACAAGTTCATCGGGAGCATTTATTACGGATTGTTCCAGGGAGGAAAGACCAAGAGGTGCGGGCTCGGGCACAGGCGCTCCAAAATTTACAGTAAGACGATTTCAGACTTTTAAAACTACACAGATGCTGTCTTATTAGAGTAGAACAACACCTGAGCATTACTTTTGTTTATTTTTACAGGGGGGTTCACCCTGAACCCAAACTTTGTTCTTTTAGTTGTGACATGAGTATAAAACATTTACTAAGATATGATCATAGGCCTTAGAGAGGCACAAAGAAGCTGATGCTGTGAACTCAAACCAATTTCACACTCACAAAAATCAGCGTGTGACCTTATTTTAATGAATATACCAAAATTTTAGGGTTTGGGTAGCAAACAAAATACTAAAATTATCTAAGTTTGTTTGCTATCCACAAATTTACATAATAATGTAGAGGGTTACAGCTCTACTTTTTATACAGTCCAACAGAGCTGACAAGATACAGTATTTGATTCTTTCTGCTCTCTTCAGTTTTCCCAAAGCTTGTGCGGACACTGAATGGGGGCCTCCACATGATGGTGATCCTGTTCCTGCTGGTGGCTGTGGGTTTTGCGCTGGTCAGTCTGTCTTTCTGCATTTACAACGCACGCAAGGTTCCATACCAGAGCATCAAAGGGCACAAGGGACTCTATCTGTGGAACTTCATCGCTGGTATGTCTCAGATGATGCATCATTTTGCTCTTTGTCCTTTCCCTGACTTGCCTGCTCTTGTCTGCAGCTCTGTTTGGTGCCCTGGGTATTCTGTGCTTCCTGGCAGCTGTCAGACACCACAGTCTGACTGAGCGAGTGGCAAACTTTCGGGAGAACCTCTTCGTCCTCGTCGTCTTGGATGACAGTCTGGACTGGTCTTTCTGGCTTGGCGTAGGCAGCATTGCAACTCACTTTGCTGTCTGTGGAGTGGTCGCGATGAGTCGGATCAAGCTGCCCAAACCGGAGATCAAAAAACCTGAAGAACCGACTGTCTCTGCTGTGGACCTGCTGTACTGAAGAATATTTTTTTTTTTAGCATTTTCATCACTAGTGATGGACAAGCGCCAAATGTGAAAACAACACAGTGCCAGGGCCCTGTTCGTTTGAAGCTGTAACTGAGTTTTAGGTTAATTACAGCCAGAATTACAGAGTCATAACAACATAAATTAACAAGTTGGGACTAAAGTGGCGCCTAACTCACATACAAAGCCCAGGCAAATTCGTCCTTACCTTGATGATCATGCAGCTGTTTGAAATGACTAATGTATTAGTATAAATCTGCCTTTGATGCATATGGATTTATACATTGTTATGTTTGATTTTTCAGAGTAAAAGTCAAGCTTAAAAGTAAACATGCCAAATCTCATACTTTGAATGAGTGCTGCAGTGTGCAGCACAGATCCTAAAGTCAGTATGAAAATAGATTTTTTTCTTTTAAATAGTTGTGTAAATAAAGTGTTAATGCGCAGTACTATGTTTGTACATCATGATTTTCATTCAGACACTTCAAAGCTCAGCGATATATGTCTGCAAAAGAACATAGAGGGTTACTTTAGTTATGTCAATCATTCACGGTAGAAGAAGATTCACGTCTCCTTGGTCAGTCAGTTCATGCAGGAGACGGACCATCGAGATAGAAGAGATGGACTGAATGAATGAAAAGGCTGCAAAGCGTCCATCCTCAATTACACCTTTTACCCCACTCATCATCTACATACTGTTTGCAAATACATGATTATTTTTCAATCACATTTATGTGTTGACAAAGACAGTGTAATGTCTCGAGTACTTGGTCTCTGTCAGGTCCTTTTCTGATGCTTTTTAAAAATTTATTTATTGATATATTTTATTTACTTATTCATTTTTAATAAGTTTTAAATGCTGAGCTTAAGAGATTCTTAGCCGATGATGCAATAAATAATTGTATGATGTGTTTAAATAAAGGACAGTGCTTTTAAGTAAAGTCTTCCTATAACATCTTTCTATGAAGACAAAAAAAGTTGTATGTTAGAAAAAAAGTGAAAAAATTATTTTGAAAAAGAGTTCATGTTGAATCAGCAGGTATTTCACAGTCTTCAAGATGCATTCTCCCTTCTTCATAGAAACATGTGTTCAGGCATCTGTATATAAGATAGCATTAAACATCAAGTGCTTACTTTTTTGTGACTAATTTATGACTTCCCTTGACACCAAAGCTTTGTTTTTCTTCTTAAGAGACTGTCTACAGCAGGAGTGGACAATCTTCCCAAAGAAGGCCACATGACAAACTGAGACTGTTTCTTATGCGGCCTGACATTAATTTGAACTTTTTATAATTTATTGGACTGTCCCTGAAGAACAGTCAGTTTCTAATGTGACCCCATTGGGAAGATTAACTACCCACCCCTGGTCCACAACATATAATGTCCCATATCCCTTCATTCACACACATATACACATTGTTTAATGATGTTAGAGAATCCCCTAAAAATCATTCCATGTATAAAGTTAACTTTTATAATGGAGACTTGCTGTAGCTACTACTAATATTGATCAGAAGAAGACTGATGATGCTTTTTAATGTCAAGCTTGAAAGAATATTTATTAGTAGATTCATGTTATAGTCAAAAATTAAAAAAAATGAAGATAAATTTATGTACTTGTGTGTTTTTTATTCTTTTTGCAGTTTATGTCAAGATTGTTTTACTTAATGAACTCATATCAGTTTATATTAAAGTCATTTTAACATACAAATAAGGAACCTGTGAAAATAAATATAAAGCGTTCATTAAAAGTATGAAGTTGCCACATATTTTTTTCAGCTTTAGGTCTTCTTAAACTGCTTTGATCGCCAAATAATATCACCAGTATCCGTAATACTGGCCCTTAATCAATTATCCATCTGCCGCTAGGTGGCGACAAAGGCCCCTCTCCGTCATCTCACTGTGACGTACAAATAAACGCGACCGTTCGGCTCCCTCTCGCACATGCTCAGTGTACGACCTTTAAAAGTGATTTATTTGGGCTCTCGGTGTGTGTGCAGCAGATGACAATGTTTCTGGTGAGGACAGCTGCGCGGACGGCGGTGCGGACAAACTCCTGCAGGTCGTTTTGTGTCTCACACACTCACCTGAGCGACAGAAAGGTGAGTTTAGCATCTGGTGGCAGTTACATCATCATCATCACACGAGACTCATTCAGGTTTTATATCAGTTCGGCTCCGCGTGTTGGTTCAGATGCTCTGCAGGTTCATGCGTGAGAATGTGGCCGTCTGCATCTTTTATCATATTAAACTGTGTTTGTGTGTCTGCAGGGTCTGGTGCTGGGAGTGTTTGAGAAGAAGGAGGAGGAGGAGGAGGGCACTCTTCATCTGACAGAGGCGGCTGCAGGGTTTGACAAGTCTCTCTCCGGAAAGCTCTCTGAGCTGCTCAAACTGTGAGTCTCTGTTACCTGCAGGCTGAGAGTGAACAGCATTCTCTGTGTGCGATTAGCCTCATAAACCTTTGTATTTCCCAGCTCTGGGCCTGCACTCAAGAACGGCAAAAGCAGAGTATTTTATGGACTTCACAAGGTAATAAGGTGTGACTTTATGTTTATGAACCCCCGTCTCCTCAGTCTGAGATCTCCTGATGGATGATGTTTGTGTGTCTCCTGCAGGACTTCCCATGTGTAGCAGTAGTCGGTTTGGGTAAGAACAACGCAGGTGTTTGTGGCACGGAAAACTGGGACACCAGCAAGGAGAACATCAGGCAGGCTGTGTCAGGTATGGCGTGGGTGTGTATAACAGAAGGAGTAAAGTGTTGTGCACTTTACTTTTGTTCTCTGTTTGAGCACTTAATGCTTTATACAACATTCCCCATTCATACAAGCAATTTTTTCAAACTTCAGTCAACACTTCATCAGCCAGAGATCAAACCACCAATCTTCTGATTAGTAGATTATAGTAGATTCCAGTTCCTTATAATGGATCCCATGGTGCGAGATATGTAATCTCTCCAGCGGGTTCTGCGTCCACCACGGGATCTCCTTGCAGTTGGGCATGACTAGAAAACCTTTATTTGGAGGCATCCTAACCAGATGCATGAGCCACCCTCATCTGGCTCTTTTTTCTTTATCTATGACCTATCCCAAGGACACTGACCTTTAATTGTATCAGCCACTAAGTTAACTGGCCTTTTCTTATTCTTTCCGTTTGTTAATCAAATACTCATTCTATAATAATCTGTCAGTGTGGAAACTGTCGTTATGCTTTAACACCCTTGGAAATGTACAACTCTAAGGTGCGTTTGCGAATGGGTGCTTGCGTAATCTGTGTACTCTGGGTACTGGAGCATAGCACAGCACCTCTGAATGCTTTGGATCCTAAAGTGAAAGTAAAGAAAAAAAGTGCAACCTCTGATTCGGAAAGGAATTTTCCTGGCTTGAACACCTCTGGGATGTTTAAAAGGTAAAAAATAAATGCATCAGATTTGAATTTTAGCTCAGAGGTAATGCAGATTTGTCACCTTTAGGTTCTATTGCACAGCATTGCTTCTGTTGCATGTTACATCTTCTTCTGCACTCAGTCCGGTTTATGCTGAATTCGTGCCTGGTTTGTTTCTGTCATTCATGCACGTTCAGCTGGCTGCCGGTTACTTCAGGACCTGGAGGTGAGCCACGTGGAGGTGGACAGCTGTGGTGATGCCCAGTCAGCAGCAGAAGGCGCCGTTCTGGGATTGTTTCAGTATGACCAGCTCAAATCCAAGAAGAAGACCAAAGTAACAACGCAGCTTCACGGCAGGTAGATCCGACAAACTGAGGCTCACTGACTGTCAGAGGCCTTTAACACTGTAAATACAGCGACATGCTACTTCCTGTGTCTGACTCTTCCTAGCGCTGACGTGGTCGGCTGGGAGAAAGGCGTCATGTATGGAGAGGGCCAAAACCTGGCACGGCTTCTCATGGAAGCGCCCGCCAATCACATCACGCCTACTGCTTTTGCCAAAACCATTGAAGAGAAACTGGCTCCACATGCTGATCGAGTCACCATACACAAGAGGTCAGTGTTTCGTTAATCATCATCATCCCCGGCACCGCTTTCAAAATCAGGAAGAAAAAAACATGGACTTTAATCTGTTGCATATTTCAGGGGAAACTATTCCATGTATTGTCACAAATAATCATAAAACAATTTTTTGCATCTACTTCTGCTCTTTTTTCTTTTTCTTTTTTTTTTGCTGCGCTCTAGCATCTAAGAAACTCCCCTCCAGGTTTCAAGACCCTTTCAAATTCCTTTGCCTCCTCTCATCAGTGTCTAATCAAATACTGTACAAGATGGTGTCCCATTCCCCTGGCTGAAGGCATATTATTATGCATCCATTCTCTTCCAATTATCTAATTTAGGATCACAGGGGGGCTGGTGTCTATCCCAGCTGCCACAGGGCAAGAGGCAGGGTGCACCCTGGACAGATTGCCAGACTGTCGCAGGGTGTCCAGTACTTGAATAGGTCCAATAAAGTGAATTACTGTTGTCTATTTATCGATCCTGTTTTTGTTCTGAAAGGTAGATAAAGTAGAGGAGATTTTTCTCTAATAAACTGTGCCGTTGTAGACCGCAGGCTTGGATAGAGGAACAACAGATGGGAGCCTTCCTTAGTGTGTCTAAAGGTTCAGAGGAGCCCCCTGTCTTCTTGGAGCTACATTACAACGGTTCTCCTGACAGTAAGCAGCCTCCGCTGCTCCTAGTAGGAAAAGGCATCACATTTGACAGGTAACACACAGCAACACGGGCTGGGATCAGATACTGTAAATGTCTCATTGAACCTTTTCATTACACCATACAGTGCTGTCTTTATGATTCTCTGTCTGTAGTGGGGGCATTTCTCTGAAGCCCTCTGCCTCTATGGATGCGATGAGGGCCGACATGGGCGGAGCTGCCACGGTGTGCGCCTCCATCGTCACAGCAGCATCTCTGAAACTCCCTGTCAACATTATCGGTGAGCATCTTGATATAAAATACCCTGGGGGGGGGTATTTTTGTCATACGTAATATATGTAAGTCTGAGCATTTCACTGCCCTGATTCATTCAGGTCTAGCCCCCTTATGTGAGAACATGCCCAGTGGGAAGGCTACTAAACCAGGTGATGTTGTCAGAGCCAAGAATGGAAAAACAATCCAGGTGAGTGGACTCCTAAAAAGGGGCATCAAACTGCTACCTGAGTGTGCTTGTGCTTCGATATGTGGGCAGATGTGGCTCAAGTGTTGGAGTGGGTCGTCTAGTTGCTTCTGAATGTTAGAAGGTGCTTGGACATAGATTAAAGTGCTGTATGAATGTGTTTCTGACTGGTGTTTATTATTAAGGGGGGAAAAAAATCCAAACCTACATGGCCCTGTGTGAAAAAGTGATTGCCCCCTAAACCTAATAACTGGTTGACGACCCATGAAGCAACAACTGCAATCAAGTGTTTGCGATAACTGGCAGTGAGTCTTTTCCAGCACTGTGGAGGAATTTTGGCCCAATCATCTTTGCAGATCCCAAAGGGTTGATTCTGTTCATCTGGAGGTAGCGTTTTCAGTGGGAGAAACGTTTCGTCACTCATCCAAATGACTTCTTCAGTCTCAGCTGACCGCAGGTTTCCCCAACCTTATAAA
Source organism: Oreochromis niloticus (assembly GCF_001858045.2). Taxonomy (NCBI): domain Eukaryota; kingdom Metazoa; phylum Chordata; class Actinopteri; order Cichliformes; family Cichlidae; genus Oreochromis; species Oreochromis niloticus. Next base: position 15,015,685 of record NC_031971.2, on the reverse strand, counting down.
CAGTCAGGTCAGTTCTTGGGCTGTGAGGTCAGTTCCTTGATCATTAATATGCAAACTGTCATGACCATTGATCAACAACCAATTAAGCCCAATTGTTTGCAAAATTGTTGTAATTCAGCCCCACTGGAGGGTTTTCAAGCATGAACTGCCTTTTTAAGGTCATGTCACAGCATCTCGTTTGGATTCAGGTCAGGACTTTTGACTAGGCCACTCCAGCGTCTTCATTTTGTTGTTCTTAAGCCATTCTGAGGTGGACTTGCTGGTGTGTTTTAGATCCTTGTCCTACTGCAGAACCCAAGTGCGTTTCAGCTCGAGGTCACAAACAGATGGCTGGACAGCCTCCTTCAGGCAGCCTCTAGACGGCAGAATTTATGGTTCTATTTACCACAGCAATCCTCTAGGTCCTGAGGCAGCACAACAGCCCCGACCATAACATTACCACCACCGTATTTTACTGATGCAAGTGAGGCTTGCAGTTTAGTTGTTGTTCAGGATCTTCTGTGACCTCCTGGATGATTTATCGATGTACTCTTGGAGTAATGTCATTCCTGGGAAAGTTCACCACTGTTCCATGTTTTCTCCATGTCTGTATAATGGTTCTCAACATGGTTCATTGGAATGCTTAGAAATGGTTTTGTAACCCTTTCCAGACTGATAGATCCCAGTTACTTTGTTTCTAAGGTGTTTCTTTAGATCAAGGTATGATGTGTTGCTTTTTGAGATCTTTAACCTGTCAGATAGGTTTTATTTAAGTGACCTCTTGATTCAACAGGTCTGCCAGTAATCAGGCCTGAGTGTATTTAGTGAAACTGAACTCAGCTTTCCAAAAAATGTGGTTAATCGCAGTTAATAAGAGGTGCAACTACTTTTTCACACAGGACTGGGTAGGTTTGGATAACTTTTCTCTTTCACACCACTGTAAGTACCAGGCCATTTACTGTATTTGTACAGTTGTACAGTGTTTTTTGTTTCTGTGTTCCAGGTTGATAATACAGATGCAGAGGGCAGACTGATTCTCGCTGATGCTCTCTGTTATGGACATGTCTTCAACCCCAGAGCCATTGTCAATGTTGCTACGCTAACAGGTAGGATTTCTTCAGCAGTTGTTTACACAGTGACATCAAATTTTCATTATGCTGCAAGACATTAATCATAGATAAATGTTAAAATCGTGGCGTATTTTGTCTTCAAGGTGCGATGGATGTAGCGCTCGGCTCAGCAGCAGCAGGAGTCTTTACAAATTCTGACTGGCTCTGGGAGCAGCTGCACAGGGTACCGCAGATACACGTTAAAACACGGTGCCTCAGTCCATCAGCTCTTCTGTTAACGTGTGTGTGTCTGTGTTTGTAGGCTAGTGTTGTGACAGGTGACAGGGTGTGGCGGATGCCTCTGTTCCAGCACTACACCAAACAGGTGACTGATAGCCAGCTGGCTGACCTCAACAACATTGGCAAGTACAGCCGGTACGTATCTGTGTCTCATCTCCTGTTAGAGGCATCGCTGCAGCAGAGAGACGTCCACTCAATGCTCCAGTGTGCAATGAATTGGAATTCTTTTTCTTCTCATGAGTGATTTCTTTTTAGCTCTGGTGGTGCATGCACTGCAGCTGCATTCCTGAGGGAGTTCGTCAAAGCTCCTCACTGGGCTCATCTGGACATCGCCGGTGTGATGAGTAACAAAGACGAAATCCCCTACCTGAGGAAAGGCATGTCTGGAAGACCAACACGTACACTGGTGGAGTTTGCTGCTGGTCTAGCCCACAATGGCTAAAAGGAGATGGACAAGAAAAATTGATTAGACTCTTTCGCAATCTTCTAGCAAGACTCAACAGTGATTGTTCAGTAGGAACAGAGACTGAGGGCCTAACACAATGGTCAAATGCCACACAGTGTGAAACAGGCCACTGGATAAACTGATATAATTATATGAAATGGAGATATTTTTGTAAAATATCTGGGCTTCACTGTTTCCGTAAACCACATGCATCAGTCTCAGACCAGTCCCTGGTCCTGTTGTCATCCTGAAGCTGTGTAGCATCAACAGTATTTTTTGTAGTATGAATAAATAAATTCTTACTGGTAAATAAAAAGTGTTTTGTATGACTGTCACTGTTCTGACATGCTCTACTGAGCATGGATGTACACTGTGTACCTCATTATAGTCATGTGATAATTTTTTTTTTTTTTTGTAAAGAAAAGGAATGTGGACAGTACCTTGCTGGTTTAGAGGCAATGTGCTGCCCCCAATCTTTTATTTAAATTATTTATTTTCTTTTATTTAAAGGATTTTGGAAACCTGGCTGCAGATTTGCTCCCACTCAGAGATGGCACAATGAGTGAGTTGGCCTCTCTTCCTGGATGAAACCTGACTCACTCGTCCCACAGGTGTTTGATGAGTTTGAGGTCAGGACTCTGTGCATCATTTAAGTGCACCCACAGTAAATTGGGAAAACCGTTACTTTAAGGACAATGACTTGTACGTAGTACTACTACAGTGCTGCAGCTGCTGCCAATTTCTGGTACATAACCGTACAAAATATAATTCAGACATTACTCAGAAGCTTTAATGTATATAAAGATATAGATTCCTATCATCTCCCAGGAGGACGCTTCGACTAAATTATGTCCCCCACAAAAAAGCAACAGACCAGAAAGATTTAGCCATTGTGTCCGAAAAGATGTTTAAAAGGTTGTCCAAATACCTTTGGCTAGAAAGCTCTGTGGACTGTATACGCATGCGCGGGCTGTAGAGGTAACAACAATCGGATCAAGATGGCTTCGTCCATGAGTGGGATGTTTACCGGCCAGCAGCCTCCTGGTGCTCATCCTGTCGGGGGTCCCGGCGGACCGGGCCAGCCGAGTTTCGCTAGTGCCGCTCCCAGGACCCAAGGAAGCAACACGTTGGTGGATGAACTGGAGGCTTCTTTTGAGGTAGGAGTCCTCAGTGCTGGCTTCCTTTAGCTGTGTATGCTAACTGTCGCTAGCAGCTTTAGCCGGTTAGTGTTTGTTTGCTGGTGTTGGTGTACCGCAGGGTGTACCCATTTTACATTCAAATCCTGTTCTTAAAATTATTAAAAATAATAATAATTATTATGAGGAAGTAATAATGCTGTGGTGTGTAACAAAGTCCCAGCCTCGCCCCCTGTCTGTGCCTTGCTAATTAGCAGACATTTAGTAACAAACACATGGGCTGTTGTCTTTTTTCCAACACCTAAAACACCGTAATCCTCCCTCTTTGTCACTTAACTAAATTTAAAAATAAAAAAAAACACAATAGACACACACTTCACACATCATGCACACCCAACTTCTTCGTTGGTTTAATGCGCTATGCTTCTAGCATTAAGCTGGGCATACACTGTGCGATTTTCTTTTTCCAGTCGCGTTATTCAGCTCCTGCTCAAACTGTACGATTGAATCGCAGGTATTAGAAGTTCGTAGGTCACGATGCATGGTCTCACACTATACGGCCCATTGACTGTAGACAGTCAATGATACGGCCCGATGCTCTGGTGCGACCTGAGTGCTCACACTGTCTCTCTTGCTCTCCCTCTCTGTCTTTCACACACACACCCACACACCCACCATCAACTTTGCTAAATTGCTAATGGAAAACATTGACCAGGCAGCTGCAATGGAGCAGCAATGTCCATCCAACTCTTTTCACGGTTGTTGCGGTCGTTTTAATTTTGTGAAGCCACGTCGAGCCACGGCTCGGCTGAGCTTGCCAAAGTTCTATGAGTTGGGCCTCCATCGCTTGTGTCCAGATCACACGCTGCACTGCCATGCTGACTTCTCCTTGCACAATATAAATTACACGAAGGATCCTCTCACATGCTTCTAACTGCTTTTGGTTGGGGACCTTAGTTCTTCAAAATAGCTGTGGGTTTATGTTGTGAAGCCAGTTTCAGCATGCCTTTGATAAAATTTACAAGATGACAAAGCTTGGAGACAGACCCGTACAAACACTTTCACACAAATGTAATCTACAAAGAAAAGGGGTACAACCACAGATGTCCCAGTGGAGATCCACAGATAAAGAGCTACTGTCAGACCTCACTGCCCGAATGAATGCCATTTATGTGCCAGGTGTTTATCACCTGACATCAGAGACCACTGTGAACAATGCTGCTGTCAGAGTAAATCTCTGCAGCCAGTGACAAACACAAGAATGGAGCTTTTTAATGCAGACTGTATTTAATTTTCACTAAGGCATAAACATAGAAGTAGTTCTAGTTACAGTTTTTACTAGCATTGGTGTCTTTAACATATCTATCCTCAGTTGCAAATCAACAGCATTGCTAATTTCTTTGTGTAGGTTGGAAGGCAGGTATTAGTCACATATTTTAAAGTTTAATTAATCTATTTCGGGACAAGCAGTCTAGAAAACAGCCTGGACTCAAAGCTGGAACATGAATCATTCCACATCAAATCATCACTTTTTTTTAAAGAACATTTTCTGCTTAAGCACCTTTGATTTGCTTGAAAGTTTCAGGGTTTGAAATTTAGACATTTATAATGATTGCTGTGAAATTCTAGCTTCATTTGTTAAATACTATTTTAGATAGCTAAGCAGTCTGAGGCAGTGTTTGATCAGAAATATCTCAAAAACTTTAAAAAATAAACGCATGACAACGTAACAAGTATCAGTTCAACATTTCTGGTACAGCAAAACAATTAAGATCGGGGAAAAGGGGATTAGTAACTCATTTCACGTGAGTAGTCCAGGTTTCCATGTCCACATGCCGTAATTAGCAGTCCAATGCAACACCCTTACCCTAATACTACGACTGCTACGCGCACTCAGGGATCGGCAATCGGCATGTTGACTACTGCCATGAATGTTGCAAGAACTGTAAACTTGTTTGACTCCCCAAGGCAGATTTCAGGGTGAGAAAAAAACATGCTGGAAGTGGGTCAACGGATCATTTTTCTAAAAAAAACTTTTCTAAAAAGTAAAAAATCGTATATATATAAAGGTAACATTTCACAGAAATCATCATACATGTCAAGACTTTGGACCTTAAAAGTTTTAGGCAAATTTGAGATGGTTGAGCAGAATGTCTGTTATGATTTAAGAATGTTGTCTCTTTTTATTCTTTAGGCATGTTTTGCATCCCTGGTGAGCCAAGATTACGTTAATGGAACAGACCAGGAGGAGATTCGAACAGGTCAGTGAAGCACAACACTCTAATTTTTCACGTCTCACATTTTAGTCTGTATGCTGACACGTGTTGTGCTTATTGTAGGTGTGGACCAGTGCATACAAAAGTTTCTGGATGTGGCTCGGCAGACTGAGTGCTTCTTCTTACAGAAAAGGCTTCAGCTGTCTGTGCAGAAACCAGAGCAAGTGGTGAAAGAGGTAAATTATTGCAATGAATTGGGTCCACTTATGTTTCCAATAAATTTCCTTGTTATTTGTGCAAAATAAATAAACAACTAGTCATGAATGTATGTATTATTCATTTTTCTCAATTTGTCAACTTGTCTTCTCACTTCAGGATGTGTCAGAGTTGCGTAATGAACTACAGAGAAAAGAAATGCTGGTTCAGAAGCACTTGACGAAGCTGCACCACTGGCAACAAGTGCTGGAGGATGTGAGCGGTCAGCATCGTAAACCCTCAGACCTTCCCCCTCCTGGACCGCTGGCTTTTCTGGAGCAGGCCTCTGCAAATCTGCCCCCTGCCCCCTTAAAGCCAAACTAACACACCACATATACAGTCACATCATTTGAAACTGCCCCGCTCTGAAAATGTGCTGTTATGCATCCAGTGTGTGTAATAAACCACCTGGAAACAGCAAAACAGTCGCTTGCCAAAATAATGACTTATGCTCTGCAAGGTTGGGATTGACCTGAGTCCGCCAAGGCTGGCTGGAGATGACACAGAAACAAGATATGTGAGCTTGCATTCATCAGTTGTGCATGCTTCATTTGAAGTAATGGGCAAATAAAGTCTGTATTTGAAGGACGGCAGAGTAATGTGACTGTATCTAAAACGAAGAGCACTTTCCTGCAGAAATGTGGGGAGGTTATTACAATATTTCAGCAGGTTTTTTCCCCGTTTTCATTTATGTAAATTTTCATTATTGATTTTTTTAAATTGTAAAAATAAAATATGAGAATTTTTTAAACTATACTGAAGTCTTAGTTATTTTTTTAACAGAGTGCACTTGTGATGTAGTGATTGAAACAGGGTTTACCTCGCCCTGTAAAATTCCTAAGGTGCACTCCTCGGGTTTATTGGTGGGTCACAAATGAGTAGTACTCATCCTCCAAAAGTAGCTTTGTGTCGTCTTCTGATAAAACACTGAACCGAGCCTTTGGTGCAAACCAGAGGGTCAGTGTTTAAATGGCATGAAAGGATAAAAACAATGGGTTGTGGCATTTTGGTTCAGTGTTGTTCCTTTAGAAATCCCTCAGTTTTGTGGAAATTAAGTATTACATCAATAGAACCCACGTGAGACTGTGGCTCAAAGAACATAATTTACAAATAAATTATTTGGAATGTCCTCTGTGTTTACATAAAAACAAAATAACATTGTTATCTTGTCATTTTGGTTTAAACAAATCTACCTGCCAACAGCTTTTATTCCAGGTCACCACTACGCTGAGTCAGTAGTGAGTACAGAGCATTATGAAAGCGTGTTGTCTCTGATGTAATTGGTGTCTTCACACCACAGCAGATTTGTTCTGCTCATTCTCACAGCTCTTGCATGTTCACAAACAGTACAGCCAGGCAAAATATCACAGATGGTGCTCCGAGGACAAAAATTTCTGCAAACGGGTCTGTGGTCCTGACATGAAGAAACCTGTATTTTAATGTAATGCTAATGTGTTTAATTAGCAGTTATCCACTCTTTTAATACAGTTTCTGATTGACATAGACTAGATTTACCATGTGTACCTAATGCAGGCAGGTAGCTAACTTGACAGAAAGACTGAAAAACATAAATGCTCATGTATGTCAATTTTTGACTTCCAAAGACATGACTTAGGAGAGAAGAGCAGAACATATTAGTCACAAGGATGAGATATATGAGTATTTGTGGTCATGTTTGCGAGATACACAAAGAATTATTAGATAATGAAGCAATCAGTCTCAATCAGATCTCATTGTGCAGCATGACAATAGCCCCAGGCATGTACCGCTGTATACGGGTCCTGAGTAAGTGTCCAAATAATGAAATAAAAGTAAACTGATAAGTGAGAAATATGATGCCAGTGAAGCAAATTTTGACTTACAAAGTAAAATGCTTAAATAAAACTTTGGGCTTGATGATAAATAAAAGTATGTTTTGTAATCCTATGTTTAAATGTAATTAAATTAAAAATAGGGTCAAAATTGTGACTTACTAGGAACAGAATAACAAGAATTTAAGCCAACAGTGTAAGATATAAAGCTAAAAGACATAGAAAAGAATAAAATAGAATAAAACTTGATTGTCATTGTACATGTACAACGAAATCGTGGGTGCTCCACATCAGCTGTGTTGGAATAAAATATAAATAGCAGACAGCAGGAATAAATAGCATACAGGAGAAATATATACAAGAACAATAGAAAGACACACATTATAGAACAAGTTGCAAAGTGCTTTGAAGTAGTGTAAAGAAAAATTATTGTTAGATATTATAGTATAGCATCATTTTATGTATTTATTTATTTTACTACAAACCACATTGGTTTTAACTTTGCTCTATAAATAAAACTGACTTTCTTAATATAATAATACAAATGTAGCAATAAAATCAAAACAGAGAAATGCTAAGGCAGGTTTAGCATCAGGTAAACACTCAGTAATATGATATCTAAAATCTGAATCCATGTTATCTAAATTCTGCCACGAAAATTTTAAATTCCAACTTACTGATTTATAAATTGACCTTATTTAATAAAGTGTAACTTAGACTTTAAAAATCTAAAGTTTGAGTCCTTTAATCAAAATCGTGGAAGTATATCAAAATAACTTGTTATAGTTTATGAAAGTAAATCAAACACCTTGAGTATGTAGCTGAAAAAGACACAAACGTAGATCATAAACAGTCAACCAAGTCAAATTTATAACAGGATTACATTTAGAGTATGAGATCAAAACTGTGACATTATAAAGCAGTTTCTGATTTACAAAGTCAGATTTAGAGATATAAAACTTTGGGCTTGATGAGAAGCAAAGAACATGTTTCATGTTCTTATTTTTAAATTTAATAAAAAATAAAACGTAATGCAACAAAAATAGGGCCAAAATTGTCCATCATAATAAGACCCAACCTGTACTAAATGATGAAGTCTAAAGCCTTTAAAGCATCACTTTACAGTTTCCCCTTGTGATACTGTAAATGATTTACTTTATAATGTAAGGTCCTCTGATCGTGTTTGTTATGAGCTGTCTCTATATGAACAAACTGAACTGAGTGTTTGTTCAGTTTCGTGAGTCTCCCACAGCTAGAGGGAGACAGCGCTTTCTTCTGGGACGCCTTGGCTGCTCAGAGGACCGTCTTTACCGACATGTCCTTGTTTGTGCGTTTTAATCAGCGATTGGAAAATAACAGGTATCCTTGTCCGTCCGCCTCTCGCACCCATAAACACCCAGGAGTAAAAGAGAGGGGACGCTGAGTAAAAACAACCCCCGTCTGACCTGGCGGTGTGCGCCTTTCCTGCGCGTTTTTCGGCCCACATAAGGAGCAGTCCGCTGGGTACAACAGCCGGACTGAATCGCAACGTGTCTGTGGAGAGTGTCACCGCAGCAGTCGGGCTGTGTGTTTCTATGGAACAGGCTGCTTTAATGGGGCTGTCGTCAGCCCGTCTCTCCGCCTCTGGACAGATGATCGCCGTGATTCACGCCTGAATTTAGACCCATCGAAGACGACACTGTGTGGATATGGAATGGTGCATGCCGCTGGGCCAAGTTTTCAGCCTCTGAAAAACACCAGAATCATGGACAGTCATCCGCTGTAAGTGCAAAAAGCTGCTGAATCTCTCCCTCGCTCTCGCTCTCTGTGTGTGTGTTGACGTTTCCCAGTGGCTGCTTGACGGATGGTGCCGCATTGACAAAGACAGCGGCCAGCCGGTGTGGCTGCTCACTGACCGGGTGGGGAGGACTGATACCCGGGGACTGTGGCTGCAGGAGCAGGCTGCAGGCTCTGTGGTGGTGTCATAACATTGTGCTTGTTGGTCTAACGCCTCTGTTTCTGTTCGTGGCACTGAGGACGTGTGCTTCACAGCCGTGTGTGGGTGTGTGGGTGTATTTGTGACAGAAAACAGAGGAGCAGCATGTAAATGTACATGTTGAATGTTTGATTTAAGGAGAGGGAGGGCAGAGGTGTGCGCTCAGAGGTGCGAATAACAAAGTAATTGTGTGGATTATATATCATATACTTCTAGTCCAGCACAGTTCAGCCAACTTGATCGATCTGTTTTCAATGAATAGTCAATAGTGAAGGTTTAAAGTACACACATGATCTTATCAAACACCTTAGGCAGTCAAAAGGTTCCATCTTAGGTTAAGCCTAATCAATGTTTTAGGACATACACCAGAGTCTCAAACATGAATGGAAATCTCTGTAGCAGGACTTTTCCTGTTCTCTCTCACAACCTCTTCAGACTTATCATGAAACCCTCAGGAGAAGGGCCCCTGAGTAGAGCTGCTGGATTATAGTGCCACCTGAAAGTGCTACTTGATTCATCAGTATAATAATATCTTACACACAGGAGTCATTTTTCTTCCAAATTGTAACTCTTATTTTTCTCCGAACATTTTCGCTATTAATATTGAATAAAGCACTTTTATTAGTGCTGCAGTGTTCTTACATTGTTTCACTACTTATGTCAGTGACTGGAGAACTTATGCAGGGTGTGTTTGTATTTTAAGATGTGCAGCATCTTCTTCTCACCTCAGCAGATCACCCGCCTCCATCTCTCCTTATCCCTAGCATCCTCCTCTGTCACACCAACCCTCTGCATGGCCTCCTTACCTAAAACCATGAATCTTCTCTGTGATCGTCCTCTTTTCCTCCTGCCTGGCAGCTCCATCTTCAACATCCTTTGCCTGATATATCCACTCGCCATCCAATCCATCTCAGCCTTGCCTCTCTAACCTTTTCTCCAAACTTCTCAACCTGAACTGTCCCACTGATAAATGAATTTCTAATCCTGTCCATCCTGCTCACTCCCAATGAAAATCTTAACATCTTCATCTCCTTGTCAGTGCCAGCGTCTCCAAACCATACATCACAGCATGTCTCAGTAATGATGTGCAGCATCATGCAAATGCTGCACTACAAATGCTGATTGACTGCATTCTATGTAACTACAAATTATAACAATAAACAAAAACAATATAAATTTGCATGCAAAACGTATAACTTTGGCAACATTGGCTATGTGCTAAACTGCTCTTTCAAACACAAGTATCAGCATTGTCTCAGGCAGTGCATCCCCTATTCTAATCATAATGCTAGTGCAACAACAACAGTTAATAATATCAACAATAATAATGATAATAGAATTTATAGCAGAACAGTTCAGCTTTTACATGCTACAACTGAGAGTCTGCACCTTGTTGATATAAACTAATAATTAAGGTCTTTGGATAAGATTTTAAACAAGACAAAGCACTACCTGATACTGCAGCTTTGACTGGACTGCTAAACAGTTTACAAATGAGCATTTAATCTTAATTGTGGTCTCCTGGGAAGATGCCTTCTTTACGCGTGTGAAAATCAAGCTTGGTCCTGATACAGCGCCCTCTGAGTGTGTGCGTGTTTTTTGTCAGGAAATCAGGAAATATTACACCGTCACTTTCCAAATCAACAGTAATTTATCTTCTCTAGGAGATAAACCAGCCGAGTCGGGGTTTAAAGTGATTGCAAAGACACTTTGGAAAACTTAATGAGAAGTTAAACGCAGTGTCTGATTGTGCTTTTGGTTAAAGCTATGGTGTTTAGAAGTGATTCTAAACAAAAAGATGTCCTCACTGTGATTGTTGTGCACCAGGAGACCCGAGTAGCTCTCAAGTTACGCGTTTTGTAAGTTGTGTTTGCGTCTCGTTTACGTATCTGTACTGTTCCTCTCAGGTGCACTAGACTTTGTCCACACTCTCTGGACAAAGAGGACGGAGTGGAAAGGCACGGTCCCGTCACTCTGAACCCTCGCCACATGAGGAAGGCGTTCAAAGTCATGAACGAGCTGCGCAGGTGTCCCACACTGTCTCTTCAGTTATTTGTTGCCTCGTCCTCACCAAATCCTTTCTGTAAACTGTAACGGTTTCTGTTTCCTACTCGTGCGTGTAGCCAGAGCCTGTTGTGTGATGTGACCATAGTGGCAGAGGACGTCGAGATCGCTGCTCACAGAGTGGTTCTGGCTGCTGGGAGCCCTTACTTTCACGCTATGTTCACAGGTAACGGCCCTCCTCCATTCTCATCTATTCGGTTTCTTTCGTTCTTTTTAGTGCCTGAAACAGTTGCTACCTTTGTGGTGCTGAAAATCTTAACGTGTGCACATGTACTAACAGGGGAGATGGCAGAAAGTAGGGCAAAACGAGTAAGGATAAAGGAGATGGATGGCTGGACTCTGGGCCTGCTGATTGACTACATCTACACGGCGGAGATACAGGTCACGGAGGATAATGTGCAGGTAAACACACACATGCATTAGCTCAATAACTACAGCCTGGAATCACACTGAGCAGGCTTGCAGCATTTGCAGCGTCACACTGCTCCTTGTAAACTCTGCAGGATCTGATTTACCTGTAAGGCAAAAATAACATTTCAGTTCAAGCTTTCTCGATGCATTAAAGCTCATTCACATCAAAGGCTTTGTTAGCTTCACACAAAGACACGTTCTTTTTGGTTATCAGGTTAAGTTAAAGAGTTAAATGGCTATTTTCAAATCCAAACTTCTGGGCGATGAGCAATAAGTTAGACCTGATTGGATTGTCTTTAAAGATTTAGTAGAATAGAATAGCCGCTTTACTGTCATTCAAAAAATACATCAGCTAGTGCACATCAGAATGAAATTTCAGTGCATTTTACTCACCAACTGACCGTATAATTTAGTAAAAAACAAATCTAAATTTAAATGTATAAACTATAATAAAAAAAGAATCTAGCATATATAGATGTAACAATATAAGAAAAACCTAAATATATACATATTATTAGTAAGGAAAAAAACTGTATAGGATCTGAGCAAATTAGGAAACAGGATATTATGGGTGCTTCAACATGCTGGAAAACAGTAACTCAGTGAAAACGTCCAACTTTTCAGCAGGCAAGCCCCACTGCTCGCCGTGTGAAAAATAAACAGCTTCCTCATACCTGATCATGCAACACATGATCAACACAAAGGATTCTGGGTTTGAACCTGCGGGCCAGCCCACAGCAAACCTGTGTGGGATGCCTGTTTCCTCCCATGGCCCAAAGACTTGTATGTTAGGTTAGCTGATGATTCTAAGTAGGTCATATACATGATATTTTCCATATCATGTCTTCATGCTTCTTAAGCTTTTCTTATCTTGGGGTGACTGTGGATCAGGAGGTAAAGCAGGGTGGCTACTAATTGAAAGGTTGGTGGTTTGATCTTACATTACTAACCCTGGTAGGCTCAGCGTTTTGGTGTTGTGGCTCAAGCAGTCTTTACTAATCAGAGGGCTGGTAGATTGAAATTTTCTAACTCTGTAGGAAGTCGTGTGTTATGATCAGGGCAAGAGCTTGTGGTCGGGTTAAGGTCTGGAGTCTGGAGCCCTGTTGCATGGCCAGAAGCTAGAGAGACAAGGTGGTGCAGCGGTTAGTACTGTTGTCTCACAGCAAGAAGATCGTGGCTTCTAATCCAGTCTGGGGCCTTTCAATGTTTGCATGGGTGCTCTCCTGGTACTTTAACTTCCACAGTCCAAAGACATGCAGTTAGTGGGGCTAGGTTAACTGGTAATTCTAAATTGGTGTGAGTGTGATTGGAAAAATCTCCTTGGTTTCAGGAAAAATATAAAACTCTCATTGCTATTTAAATAAGGTGATTATATTTGGTGTCATTTAAAAAAAGATTGCCCTGACTCCATGACTCCATGCCATGACAAGACACTTTTTCCGACGTAAATTTTTCTGAAATGAGTTCAGTTCATGACACGATGAGATGTGATTTAATCAGGCTTTTTCTCTAGAAGATTTCTACTTGCTTTAAAACCCACCAAATTAAACCAGAAAAGCAGTTTCCATGTTTGAACAGACGGGTTTTTTTTTTTAACTTGGGAAGGATCAGATCACCACAGTGCAAATAAAGGCACTATAAAAGATGCACGTACAGCACGTGATCACTTTGATTGGTAGCTGTGCTCTAATCTCAGCTGAGTTTATTTTTTAGGGTTTCACTTCTTTCTTGGTTTAAAAGTTGAAAAAGACTGGAACAGTTTTGTTAAAGTAAACTGTCAGTGAGTCCCAGATTGCTCTTCTGCACACCAGGCCAACCTGTCACCGCTCTAAATGTACTGATCTGTACGGTGTGGCAGTAAAGCCGAAACCTGTGTGCAAACCTCGTGTTCTTGTTTCTCAGGCGCTGTTGCCTGCAGCGGGGCTGCTCCAGCTGAACGAGGTGAAAAAGGCTTGCTGTGAGTTCCTGAGCTCTCAGCTTCATCCGTCCAACTGCCTGGGAATAAGAGCCTTCGCTGACCTACACGCCTGCTCCCAGCTTCTCACGCAGGCTAACAGCTTCGCAGGTTTGTGCGTTCAGGAGTCTGCATGTGTGTGGCAGCACTTCCCGTTCCTTTATTTAAACGAGTCCGCGTGTCCGGGAGGATCTGGGGAGACAGAATGAGAACAGGTGTAATTAATGAAGTTGTGGAGAGAAGCAGCTGTGTTTATCTGCAGTTTGTGCCCGCAGAGCAACATTTCACCGAGGTGGTCGGGAGTGAGGAGTTTCTTAATTTGGGCATGGAGCAAGTGTCCAGCCTTATCGCCAGCGACAAGCTCACCATACCCTCGGAGGAGAAGGTACGCTCTTGTGTCGTTCTCATTATGCACGTATAGCAGAAGTAAAGTAAAAACTATACAATGATGTGCGTGTGCCTGTGTGCACTGTTGTGTAGGTTTTTGAGGCCGTCATAGCTTGGGTCAACCACGATAAAGACGTCCGCCAGGAGCATTTGGCTCACCTGATGGAACATGTCCGCCTGCCGCTCCTCTCCAGAGAATACCTGGTGCAGGTGTGTTTGGCTGCTCTTTTTTATGCTGCTCTTAAATGAAATAGAGTTAAAGTTTTATGCACTATTAGCTGCCAGTAACCTTTTGTTTGTCATCGTTTTGTCAAGAAACTGGGCTGGTGTTTGATGCTTTTTTTTTCTCATCACTTTGAGTGATGTAGAAAAGCACTATATACAGAACATAAACCACTTAAAGAGAAAATGTAGGTCACAGAAAGAAAAACGGCAGGAAGAGGTGATTAAAAGTGAATTCATTAAAAAATGTGGGAAATAAAAGATGAAGGAGGGGCTGACAGGAATAAGATACCACAGTAAATTCTGAATGTAGACGATGTACACAATATAATGTAATTTATACTTTTTAAAGACTAGACTCGTGTGCAGGGGAGCAGTGCTTCAACATTCCACGATGTCCCGTTTTATTGTTTTTGGGACGTTCAAACAAGCTCACGCAAGAAAGGAAAGCTTTCTAATTCTGTCATCTTGCTGGTGAGGTTGGTTATGACAGGAAGATGCTGTGTGCGTGTGTGAGTCTCTGTGTGTACACTTCACTGATGTGTTGAAGAAATCTATAAAAAAACAAAACTATCTGATGTAAAGTGAATGTGTGCTTCACTTGTCAGAAAGGGCACTTTTATTGAAAGTGATGAAATTAAAAATACATATAAATGTTTGCTTTTCTTTGTCACTTCTGTTGTTTTAAAGAAGTGGATTTGATTATTTCTTGGTGCAAAACTGAGTGCAGTGTTTGCTGTGGCTGAATTTTAGTCGATATTACTGATGTGTGATCCTTTGTACAGTAAAGTGACAGCAGCTGAAATCCTTTAGCATTTTTCTTTTACTGAAAAAACATCATGCCCTTGTACCAGTCATTTCCTGAATATTAAAAAACTTTTTTAGTTAACAATGTCTGCTGACAGTATTCAGTTTGATATAAACACAGAATATATTTTATAAGCCAAAGATTTTTTTTTTTCTTCTTATGCTGACTTTAGCTCAGAAACATCACACTCACTGTGATGTACTGTAACGGTAAATCATGCAAGCTGATTGGTTCCTCCCTCACTGTTCACTTGTGTCAGCGGGTGGAGGAGGAGTCTCTGATTAAGAACAGCAGTGCCTGTAAAGACTACCTGATTGAGGCCATGAAGTACCACCTCCTGCCGGCCGACCAGAGAGCTCTGATGAAGACCGCCCGTACACGCATGAGGACTCCAGCCTGCTGTCCTAAGGTACTAACACACTATAAACACATGAGCACTTACATCCAAATCAAAACAGCAAGTGATCCACAGTCTTTCTTGTAATGGCATCGCTGTTGTGCGTAGGTGATGGTGGTGGTTGGCGGTCAGGCTCCTAAGGCCATTCGAAGTGTTGAATGTTACGACTTTGAGGAGCAGCGATGGTACCAAGTGGCTGAACTCCCAACTAGGAGGTGCCGAGCAGGTAGGAAACCCTCAGTAATCATAATAAATGAGCTGAAGAATGTCACCTGAAGGCTCCTCGGATTAGGCAGTTTGATTCTCATCCGCCTACCAGGATTTTCCCAAGAAAAAGTGAGAATAAAAAATACATAAAGTTTTATGTCAGTCAGCACTGATCAGGAGAATGAAAGATGTTTTAAACTTTGTCTTCTCTGTCAGGTGTGGTGTATGTGGCCGGGTGCGTGTACGCGGTGGGCGGTTTCAACGGTTCTTTGCGTGTGCGGACGGTCGACTGTTACGACCCGATGATGGACCGCTGGACGAGCGTGAGCAGCATGCAGGACCGTCGATCGACGCTCGGGGCCTCTGTGCTCAACGGACTCCTGTACGCTGTTGGAGGCTTTGACGGTAGCACAGGTCTGTTGCTGCGATTTTTAATTCGTGTGGTCGTGACCTCAGCGTGTGACACCAAATGTCCTTTAAAAATGTGACAGCAGAGAATTTTCAAAATGTTTGACTGCTGTACTTTTGATTGACGCTCTGCGTGTTTGCAGGTCTGTCTACGGTCGAGGCGTATAACGCTAAGACAGACGAGTGGTTCCATGTGGCGCCCATGAGCACCCGACGCAGCAGTGTAGGAGTCGGCGTTGTCAATGGTGAATATGATTCCCAAACTCTCTCTAAAATCAGCTTTTAGAAATGGATTTTTAAAGGTGAACATACTAACAGAAACACCTACTCCGGCAGGAAAAACAGCTTCAGTAGAGCTCATATTTTTCTTTTTTCAAACAAACCACTATTACAAAATACTACAGTACTACGATATATACTATGGCAAGAGCGGTGTGATTAAAAATATCATAGTTCCTCCATCACTTGTGTCTTTTATCTGCCCCTGCACCTTGTTCTAAATTATGGATTGCATGTTTTTCAGGGATCCTTTATGCTGTTGGAGGTTATGACGGAGCCACCAGGCAGTGTTTAAGTACGGTAGAAGCTTACAACCCTAAAAGCAACACGTGGAGCTATATAGCCGAGATGGGAACAAGACGCAGTGGAGCAGGTGTGTCAACTTTTGAAGTTATTTGTGTTTAAAATACTAAATGAAACAACTGATCTGTTTGTCAGTACAAATCTTTACTGAAGCTTACTTTTTTTTAAAACATCGCACAGCGTGCTCCTCTGAGTAGATCGTGACCTCTAGTAACTGCATGTCCAATGCCTTCCTCAGGTGTGGGTGTATTAAAAGGTTTACTTTATGCTGTGGGGGGCCACGACGGTCCACTGGTGAGGAAGAGTTGTGAAGTTTATGATCCAGCCACTAACAGCTGGAGACAAGTAGCTGACATGAACATGTGTCGACGTAATGCAGGTAAGCAACACGGCGTGTGTTCACCAAGCAGCCTCGGATGTGTGGTGCTCTTGTGTTAGATGTCTTTTAATCGTTGTGCGTTTGTGTGTGCAGGCGTGTGTGCTGTAAATAATGTACTCTACGTGGTGGGAGGAGATGACGGAAGCTGTAATTTGGCCTCGGTGGAGTTCTACAATCCGATCACTGACAAGTGGACGCTACTGCCGACCTGCATGAGCACAGGTCGCAGTTACGCAGGTCAGCGCTCCACACACGGAGCCACACAGTTTTCAGTGCTGTCTTGAAGTTGGTTTTTGTCACTTCTTGTGGTTACTTGAGCCATACTGTGCAGAATGATTTACAAAGGGGTGCTTTATATTGTAAGGTAGAGGCCCTGCAATAACATAGAGGGAACTGCAACAATCAAATGACCCTCTATGAACAAGCAATTAGCAACAGTGGGAAGGAAAAACTCCCAGAACCAGGCTCACAGAGGGGCAGCCATCTGCCGTGACTGGTTGGGGGTGAGGAGAGGAAAACGGGACAAAAGACACACTGTGGAAGAGAACCGCTTAATAATAACTAAAGATTCAATGCACAGAGAGTGAAGAAGAAACACTCAGTGCATCATGGGAAACCCCCAGCAGCTTAGAGCTATTGCAGTGTAACTAAAGGAGGATTCAGTCACCTGATCCAGGCCATCACTGTAAGCTTTACCAAAAAGGGAAGCCTGTTGTATAAGAAAACGAGGATATAGTTGTTTGAACTTAACTTATTTTATTTGTATTTTTACTTCAGGTGTGACTGTGATTGACAAGCCCTTATGACTGCTCTAGACACCTGCCGCTGATTGGGAGCAGAACGTATTCTCCTGCTGAGTACTGATCTTGGATCTGTCTACGATGCCAATGCTTCAAATGTTGGGCAGCATTAGCACAGGCACTGACGAAGATGAAGGAAATTACAAGAATGTTGTTGTTGTTGAAGATGACGAGGATTTTTGCACTTACCTGAATGGGGGGAGCTGTAACAAACGAGGGGATCAAACCTGTGTTTTAACCCCTTCCCCTCCTCTCTCTCGTGGCAGGACTGCAGCAGCGACTGGACAAAGCAGTTTGAAGCATCCGTGTACCACTGCAGTGCCACAGAAACGCTACTGATGTGAAGCTACTTTAACTCCAGAGTTATTTTAACATTAGTAATGTTAGCTCAGAGAAAGACCACTGACCTTCTTTATGGGAGAGGAAGGCAGAGAAGGACCATTTGGGACTGAAATAGGTTTCTCTTTCATTTTTTAAAAATCCTATTGAGAAGTGAGTTGTGGGAGTGTGTGTGTGTTTGTGTGTGTGTGTGTACGCTAGCATTTAAAGGTGCTCCGTTGCTTGCACATGTGAGCATGTGTGTTTGTGTGCATCTGGTGTGGTGACGCCTGGTTCGACGCCGCATGAACGCACTCCGTGTGACCTCCGATCTTTTACAGTGTTGCAGGGGGGCTGCTCAAGAGTGCCTGAATGTCAAAGTACGGTCTGTCTCCCCTTCTCCTCTATTATGCCTTCAGTACTGTTACTGGACAGAGAGCGGCTGCTGGTCTGGAATAGAGAAGACACATTTTGACTTCAGGTAGGATGCGATGGCTGTGTTAGCTCGCTTTCAACCACAACAGCAACATGAGAAGCAGCTGTAGCAGGTGACGGTGTGCAATTATTCTGGAGGAAGCTGACTTTGATTGGAGCCAGGAGCCTCGTTCACCTTGCCAAAAAAACAAAACAAAACCGTGATTGGTAGAGGGGAAAAAAATACAAAAACCAGTTGGATGTTTCACCTGGCTGCCATATTTAGTGTGGTTGTAACCACTCATGACAACAGCAGGCTGAACTCACTGCATGGTTCCTGTCTCTAACCTGCTACACTCCAAACCGTACCCTCTTCTCGTTCGGTGTAGCAACTCTATTAACTACTGCACACCCTGACATACTATGAATGTGCCAATTTTAATATGTCTCTTCTTTTCTGTCTCTCTTTTATGACTCTTCTTCACGAATCTGTTCTCTCTTTCTGGAAAGTGACCAAACTTACTGTTGAGTTTCTTTTGTTTCTTCAGTCTCTCGCCTCTCCTACTATATTGAGAACTTGCTACAAATAGTAACTGGTATCGCTGTTTCTTGTCAGTGTATTGAGGAATGTCATGTAGGCTAATGACTTTGACAATGTTTCACTACTTGTTTTATATTATCATTAATAAATATGCTTCTTGTATTTAAAGCTGTGAAATGATATAATCCGTTTTTAATATTTTGCCAAATCAGTAAAACCTTGAAATGGAAAGTGCCGTGTGTGATGCTTTACTCCTGTTACAAAAACTGATATTTCATAATGTCCAGTGTCCCTTTTGGTCATTTCTCATACTCTAGTGTATTTGGTACAAAATACACTTCATGATGCTTTATTCTGTTTTAAAGGCAAATATTGTATTTTCTTTCTCCTTTAAATGTATTAATGAAGTAAATAGAGAGTAACACAAAGCATTTTTCAATGTTTTTTTTTTTTTTTTTAATTGGTGCATTCCTCTGAAAAACTGGCATTTATTCTTTTAGTAATTTCAATTTGCCAAAAATACTAATGTTTCTTGGACTGTAGGACTGTTGGACTACAGTTATGTCCATAGTTTGTACAACAAACTAATTTAGTAGTTTTGCCTCTATTCTCAGTGGCTCAAAAATATGGAATTACTGGCTTATGAACAGTTTTGTAGTGCGGTAAAACACTTTCCCTCAGTTTTTTTTCAAATGTCACAACAAACAAGGTTGAAGTTAATTTAGAGTGTTGAATTTTTGTTTTACAGATTTCCACTGTAATTATCAATATAAGGCCCAAAGAGCTATCGGTGCAAGGTAGGCTAAAAAACTAAATAAATCTACCACACAGAGAGCATAATGTTTAGTCGTGAAATCCTTAATCTGGTACATTGTTATAATAAAACAAAGGAATATTAATGTATATCACAGAGTTAAAAGCAACTTCACAACACCTAACCAAGTCAAGAACTCTCTCGGTAAGTGTATCACTGTTAAAGTCTATGGTTAAGAGACCTCTTCATGAATAGAACCACAGAGGGTTTATAAAAAGGTGTAAACCACTAATTACACTCAAGAACATAAAGGCCAGATTAGGCTGTTCTGGGAAAACAGTGACCAAAGTAAACCAAGATGAACTTGTACCAGAATGATGGGAAGAGAAAGGTATAGAGGGGAAAAAAGGAACAGCCCAGCATAACACATCGGTCAAACATGGTGGATGCAATTATTTATTTATTTAGCACAGCGCATGTTAATGAACATACATGTAAAAAAAGAAATTACATGAATGTAAACATACCAGATTATAGCCAAAGGCTAATTTCCATCTGTTGTCCAAAAAACATATTAAAAATGGACAAATAATTCATAAAAAAAGTGCATAATTCATACATAATAAGAACTCCATCACCAAACTCACACATACATACCATTCTATTCCCAAGTAAAACATTAAAACTATACAACTTATACATGATCACACACTTGATTCGTCCATAACCATTAAGAGTGTTTATTGATGGTATGACTGCTGATTGAAACAGCAGGATGAACTGTGATGTGCACGGGACTACAGGCTCCGCTCAGATTGAGACAAATGCTGCAAAACTATACAGGCAGTGCTTCACAGTGTAAATACTGACCCCAAGCATACTATGAAAGAGTTTCTCAAGGAAAAGAAATGACATACTGTTCTTTTTTATCTTTCCTTTCTTTCTTTCTTTCTTCTTTTCTTTCTCTCATTTCAAATGATTAAAGTTTCAACAAAACAAACACGGGAAACAGAAAACATAATAACAAATTTCCAACAAAAAGATCTGTAAAGCAAAAACAAAGGGTGTTCGAAAGGGAGCAGAACCTTGTAATTTTAAAAAAAATGTATTTGTGTTCACGATACCAAATATTATGTATTATCCTTATTGCTCTGTTTTGCATTGTGCATATTTTTTGTAGAGAACTCTCGTAGGTGTTGCCCCAGATTTCAACACAGTAATTAAATATGGTAGTAGCAATGTGCAGTAAAGTGTGTGCAATCTTGTATTGTTCAGGATGTAACTTGTTTTTCCCAAAATCCCTGTGGTTTCTGACATCTTGTTTCACAAGGGTTTGATTTATAGTTTCCAACAAAGCTTGTGGTCCAAAATTACACCAAGAAATCTCTTTTCAAATACTCTTTCAATGGATACTTTATCAATTTCCAGTCTCCAGTTGTAAACATTTCTCGATTTCCAAACAACATAAATTTGGTTTTGGATGAATTTAAAGATAACTTTAAATCTTTAAACCCTTCCCCAGAACAAAGAATGGTTGTATCATCTGCAAAAACAACAAACCTCAGTATGTTTGTAACGCTACAGATGTCACTGGTATACATAGTAAACAATTTGGGACCCAGTACTGAACCCTGTGGGACACCAAAGGTAATATTCAAGCACACAGATTTTGACTGAGCAGTTTGTATGAATTGCCAAGATAACTTTTTAACCAGTTGTTTTTTTTACCCCTCTCAAACTATATCTTTCCATTTTTGTAACAATATTCTGTGGTCATTGTATCAAAAGCTTTTTTCAGGTCAATAAATATCCTCACTTCATATTTTTTTATTATCTATGTATTCAGTTATATTTTCCACTAACTTCATTATTGCCATAAATGTTGATCTAGTTGATCTAAAGCCATAATAACTCTCCGTTAAAATAGTATTATTCTCAATAAGTTGTCAAGCCCTGCAAAAAAATAAAAATAGATGTCCAGTTATATTGGAGAACTGTCTAAGTAAGGAAACTGGGATGTAATTAGTAAAATTATGGTCCTGGTGACTAAGCCTAGTGAAGCCTGGGCCTGGTGGCTGAGCCTAAAGCCTGAGCCTGGTGAAGCCTGAGCTTGGTAGGGCCTGGTCCTGGTGGCTCGGCCTGGGGGAGCCTGGACCTATTGGCTGAGACAGTGGCGGAGCCTGGCCCCTGTGGCTGAGCCTGCATGGTTTCTGTTCAATGGGCAAGTCAGTCACCTGATCTCAACCCTACAGACATGCTTTTTAGTTTTTAAAAATTAAATGGAGACAAATCCACAAACAAGCGGAACTGGTGAGATCCATGGTTTCTAGACTTCAGGCAGCTTTTGAATGTAAAAGATTTTCATCCAAGTATTAAAAACAATCCACACTGTAAAATTGTGTTAGTTTGATCAATTAATTTGGATCCTCTAAAAATGTCTGTAATTCCTTGTAAACAGTTAAAAGAATTTCTTTTTTATGTTACACGTTTTTGGTTTAAAATGCACTGTGGTGGTCTACAGAGGCAAAATTACAAAAAATGAAATAAAATAAATGCGTCTTGATCCAACAAATGATGGTTCTGACTGTAGTGTAAAGGGGGTTGCACAGTTGGCAACTATCTACATAGTTTGTTTTGGAACAGAAATTAATATATTTCATGTTCGATAATATGGTAACAAACAGGTAGCCTGTTAGAAAAGTTTAATTTGTGTCGAAATTAGTTATTTTTAATACAGAAAAACAAACACAACTCATACTACGTGCGTCTCAACGTGTCCACAGTATTTCCACAGTAAACACTGGAGTCAGAATCTGTTATAAAATACAATTAAAAGTGAAGATAACGCATGGCTCAAGTATCTCGGGACGAACCACCCCATCTCTTCCCTCATACAGCCTGTTAACTTCTGCTTCGGTTACGAAAGCAGACCTCACTTCTGATTGGCTGTTGCTGTAGAAACCCCCAGTCTCACTATCGTCGCTCCATTTCGCGGACCAATCAGAGGGGAAGTTCGGCCCCTCGACGTCAGTCTCCTTTCCTCTCGGCCAATCGGAGTATCCGATATTACTGTACTTCACCCGCTCCGCCACCTCTCGCTCAGGTAGACGGGACATACAACGGAAAGGTGAGGGTTGAAGCTTCTTGTCGGGACTAAACAGGGCATTTAGTAAAATTTTTAGCTTCTATAGAAAATGCTTGTTTGTTATTTAGGCGTAAAAACAGCAAATAGTGCCAGAATGTAGTGCCATAAGTTCGGGGGAAAGCCTGTAGAAGATATTTAGGTCTCTGCTAGCTTGTTTACTTTGCTTGTTAATGATTCATAAACTAATTTAATAAACATTTTATTTACGCCACCTGCAATTGGCGGTGGTTTTATGAGGTGTTATGTGTTAAGAGGTAGTAGGGTTTAAAAGTGGAGAGCTGTTAGCTTGAATGCGTTTGTTAGATGGGAAAGTGTCAATACTTGTATTATTAGTGTCGTTATGCGTGTTTGTATTGATAAAAATAGTTACACTCTATCAGCTTAAAAGAAAACTTGTAAAAAATGTCTGCTTACTGTAGGCAACAACTTCGTCAAAAAATGACGAACAAATAGATGTAGCCCAGTTAAATGACAAAATTTATGGTAAAGTGGCATTATTAAATGACTTAACAATGAAAATTATGGGTTTTTTAATAGTTGTCCTACTTTGAATACTTTCCTTCTACTATTGTATTTTCTTTTTCAGTTAATAATTATCCTTAATATTATGTCTGATTTTTCTGTTATATTTTTATTTTAAAACTTACACAGTGGAGTAGCATGACTCTAGTGGAAATGTAATTATGCATCAATTCTACTTATTTTTGTTCCTTATATAATTAAGAGCTGTGTTCCTGTCTTTCAGGCCTCTCTCCTGACCCACAGCCAGCTTGCATCATCTTTCAGCATGGCGGTGAACGGCACTGCAAACATTTTGAGCTCTGCCTATCTTGCAGTCGAGTATGTCGATGCTGTTCTGCCAGAAAACCCGTTCCAGCCCTCCCTGAAACACGCCTGGGGCTACATGCTGGACAACTACACCAAATTCCAGATTGCCACCTGGGGCTCGCTCATCGTCCATGAGTTAATCTATTTCCTGTTCTGCCTGCCCGGTTTTCTCTTCCAGTTCCTGCCCTTCATGCAAAAATACAAGATTCAGCAGGTTTGTTTTTTTATTGTTGGATATGGATGTTGTTTTTTATTTGTTTGAAGATGGATGGTTTACGCATTCTCCTGATCCCCGGGAAGAGACACAAATCCCTTTGGATTGTTTTTTTTCAGGACAAGCCAGAGACGTGGGAGAAACAGTGGAGGTGTTTCAAGATGCTGCTTTTCAACCATTTCTGCATCCAGCTGCCTTTGATCTGTGGCACTTACTACTTTACCGAGTATTTCAACATTCCTTATGACTGGGACTCCATGCCACGCTGGTCAGTGCAGATCAATAATGCACACCTAAATGGATTAAAGTGACCTAGACATAGAGTAGAGCAGTTACACAACTGTCATATGAATTATGGGTCCTGTAATGCATTGCTATTAACCACAACTATAGGATTTAAAAAATGTATTGACATCATATTAACACTGGTATTAACCCAGCTTTATTTAGCAAAGTGTAACTGTGAAATCAAATGTGGACTCCCTGAATACAATAGTTATGGTTACAATGAGACTCTTTAAGACTGAAAGAATTTTTTTGCTCTTGCACAGCAATAATTTATATAAAAATATACTTACATTTTATTATACATGACCTGATATGTCGAACTGCTTCTAAATAGAAAGGCAACATTTTAATATGCTTTACACATTTAACACAGTTGTTCCACATGCTGCTAATTGTCTGTCAGATCTGTCTGTTGGGATAATTTCAGTGTGCTTTTGTAAACCTCCTCTCTTGGCCTTCTTCTCCAGGCCATATCTCCTGGCTCAGTGCTTCGGCTGTGCTGTTGTTGAGGATGCCTGGCACTATTTCCTTCATCGCATACTGCATCACCGCCGGATCTACAAGTACATCCACAAAGTCCACCATGAGTTCACTGTGAGTAAAACAGATGAGTGATAAGATGAATAAACACAGCTTTCTGCTGAATCTCTTTACAGAAGAGTTACTTATTAAGCGTGTTTTAGCAGCTGTTTACAATAAAAAAATAACTAAAAAAAAACTATGTGTACGTACACTCAGCATGTCTCTCCTTTGCCTCAGGCTCCGTTTGGCATGCAGGCAGAATACGCTCACCCCGCTGAGACGATCATCCTCGGGGCTGGCTTCTTCATTGGCATCATGATCTTCTGCAACCACGTGTTCTTCCTCTGGGCCTGGGTCGCCTTCCGTCTGATGGAGACCATCGATGTCCACAGGTAGGACACAGTGGGCGCTTTCCTTTTTACTAAGGCTATGTCCACACGTACCCGGGTATTTTTGAAAACGCAGATTTTTCTATGCGTTTGCACCTTTCGTCCACACGTAAACGGCGTTTTCGGTCACTGAAAATGGAGATTTCTAAAAACGCCTGCCAGGGTGGATATTTTCGAAAACTCCGTTTTCGCATTTACGTGTGGACGAGGAAAACGGAGAAAACGCAGCGTCATAGGTGTGCGCCTTTTTTGACGTCACACTGTGCGCCACGTTATTCTTTAGGTGAAATGAATTTCTACAATACTGTTACCATTAATTGTACTCTCTGCAGTGTTTAAATGCTTACATATACACACACAGTTACTGTCCCTCCACACATACAACTCGGTTCTGCTTCTATGCCCCATCTTTGTTTACTATTTCCCACCGAGGCTTCTAGACTTCTGATTGGCCAACATTTCTACACGGTTAGGAATATATCGCCACCTGTTGCTTTGGCATGTTCCTAGCAGCGTTTTCCTTCATCTCTGCGTTTACGTGTGGACGGGATTATTTTTTAAAACGAAAACGGAAAATCTCCGTTTTCAAAAATACCCGTGTACGTGTGGACGTAGCCTAAATAACTCCTCGCTCTCCTGAAAATCATTCCACAATCAGAGATGATCTTTCAATCTCTTAAATGCAGCTCAAGGAAGCACAGGGGGATTTTTCCTTGCATCTCTCTCCTTCTCTCATTCTCTCCCTTCAACCAAATGAGATTTGTGGGAAAGATACAGATGTGGGGAGTGAGGAGAGAAGTTGGAGGTTTTAATTCCTCTTTAACCTGAACCTCTTGTCCAGAAACAGCCTTGTGCCAGATGGTTTATTATGGTGGCTGTAAATAGGACAATGTAATTTGTTTTCACTCATTTTTATTTTACAGCTTCATCACTGAGCCCGATCAAACTGATTAAGCATACATCTTAACTTTAGTTTGTGGTGTGTCGAGGTCGTCCGCTAGAGGGCCACAGAGCTCATCAGATGTTCTGTTAAACAGTCTTCATGAACTCCTTTGTGTTAATACAGGGCACATTATCACACATTTGTAGTTTAGTAATAGTACTTTTGATAATAATATTATTTAATTATCTTTTTCTATGAAAACAATGTTTACTGAATAATAATAATAATGATAATAATAATGATAATAATAATCAAAATAACACATTTATTTGTATAGCGTCTTTTTAAGAAAAGGCTCAGGTCAAGATATTCAGAAAACTCAGGAAATACAGTTTGATAAGTTTGATAACAATCAACATTAAACATAAATGATGAAGCAAATTAACAGTCAAAGTAAAGTAAATCATAAACATTTGCATACAGTTACTGAACACCATAAAGTTATGGGAAGACACAAAGCTCACAGTCTGCCGGTACAACACACATACATATAGATACACACGCACACACACAAAGGGAATATACACTTGACTAGTAGTTGATTTAATTTTTTAATTTAAAGTGTCAATAATTTATAATCAGGGTTAGGGGTTCATAAGCTGAAGCTACGACATGCGCCCTTTCCATCTGTCAATTGATTTCTTCTTTTTATTATTTAATTTCTTGTGATTATAAGTAAAATGATTCAAACTAATTAACTGATTAACCAAGCTTAAGTAGTCTTGTACAAACTAGAGATGGCACGATATCACTTTTTTATGTCCGATACCGATACTGATATCATAAATTTGGATATCTGCCGATACCGATATGAATCCGATATAGTGTGTTTTTTAATCAATAAAACTGTTTTTTTAGTATCTTGCTGCTTTTTGTATAAGTTCATACTCAAGTTAAAAAAAACAAAAACACTAAAGCTATTCTGTTATACCTGTATGCAAAAAATACACTGCACCCAAAATATTTCATAGTTCAGCAACACTGATCAATCTAATAAACTTAAACCTGCTCCATCCTCCCTATTCTGGTATTTTAAAGAGTAAGCAACCTAACTAATAGGGTTCTAAAACTCCCAGCAAAAAAAAACAAAAAAAAAATAGGGAACCACCCCCCACCCTCCACCCTCCACCTTGTGATGCTTAATCGATGTAATAAACTTTAATTTGATGCAGGGTGAAAAGAAATGCACAAAAATAAATTATTTTTCAAGAATAATTAAATAGATTCAACATCTTTCTTCTACAGAATTGCAGACTGCACAGATCGTATCTTCCCAAAGGAAAAAGTACTAGCTTACTAGGGTATATTAGACTTAATAGTTACTATATACAGTAATGGACTTCTATACATTTTACATCAGATTAAAACTTTGGGTGTAAGATTTGGATAATTATTTATTAAAAGCTAGACATTTTAAATGAGAATAAGAAAGAAAAGTATGTCTTTGTGCCCCCTTTTCCCTGTTAATGCCCTACTTGCCCCCCTGGCTAAACTTTGCTAGATCCGCCCCTGCACAGTTACCAGCCGTCAGCTACATAGAAAAGGATCCTGGTCTAGAAAGTAATATTAAATAAATTCTAACAACAGCTTATCAAGCTTAAACGTGCTGCTGTTGTTCATCCGCTGGTTTCATCTTTCTGGTGCAAAGTGGGCCAAAAACAAAGAAGAGAGACGGACTCGCGACAGAAAAGCCGATCAGCTGATCATTGATCAGTTTCATGATTGAAGTAGCAGCAGGAGAGGGAGGGGGAGAGAAGAGGCAGTCGCTCCATATATCGGTTGTTAAGCTTAACGCTGGAATGCTTTATAAACATTCAGAGATGAACTTACACACTTGCTTTACTTCTCTCTGGGATCACTTCCTTGGAGATGAACTGCCGGATTGCTAGCAAGGCTACAAATACACACAGCCGCTCTATCACGTGACGCACACTGCTCCGACGTGCTACGGTTATGAGCCGAGTTACGCCATGTCGCAAGTTTTTTGAGGTGCTTTTTTGATATTTAATGGATCGGATTACATTTTTTATTTCCCTCCGATATCCGATCCAGTAATTTACGTCAGTATCGGACCGATACCGATACGTAATATCGGATTGGTCCATCTCTAGTACAAACATTCTGCACACTTTTCTAAAACTGAAAACATCAGCCTGAGGACAGAACCAAGTTAAACCCATCTTTTCTTCAGTAACACAGTTTGAGAACCATTTTGCTTTCTGAAAAAGACAAATGTTTTTGTTTTAGGAGGATAGTTATCATCAGAGATTTTTACTTATTTGTGAAAGTTGGTCATTTTTTGGTTGACATTATGACTTATCTTTTTTCCTCTTCTTATTTCTATTAGCGGTTACGACATTCCTTTGAACCCGCTCCACCTGATCCCGTTCTACGCCGGCGCTCGTTTCCACGACTTCCACCACATGAACTTTGTCGGGAACTACGCCTCCACCTTCACTTGGTGGGACAAACTGCTGAAGACAGACAGCCAGTACAACAGCTACATGGAGAAGCAGACAGATAAGAAGACGCAGTAAAGCGCTCAAGCCTCCCTTCATGGACACATGCCTGTCCTGTCAGGTGGAGAAGAGGCAGTGAGCCGTACAGACAAAAACACGCGATTACTGCTGATTTTCATCTCTGTACACTTAATAAAACACATGCAAAAGGTGTTTTAAAAAAACGAGTCAGCACATCTGTGGTTTGATTATGAATCAGACTGCGTGTTGATTTGGTCTGCCTTCTGTGCCTTCTTAAAAAAGAAGCAATGTCTGTTTTTTATTCCAACAGCTGGCTGAATAAAAACCATCAAGTCTTCATTTCGATTTTGCTTTGTTATCAAAAGGCTTAAACTTAAATGCTTCTTTAACCCTCTGAATGTCTCAGCACTTTAGCACTTCCTCTAATTGATCTGATGCGGTCTTTCCTTCCTGTAGTTGAATCTGCACTTCGGTGGAAACTGTATAAACTCAATGCAGACTTTTGAAAACAAACCAGTCAGGCGTGTTTGATGCAAACTGTAAATTATTGATGAAAAGGGGATGTGTTTTAGGTCATTCAAGCCTGTAAAAATAATTAAATGCTGCTCTAATTTTATATAAAAATAAACAATCTTTGGTGTTTTGTTTTTCTGTTTTTGTCAGAATAAAATATGTGAACAAATTTAAACAGGAGTTGGTGCTGTAGCAGTTTTGTTTTTCCGAATTTAGAGAAGAACATGTGTGCCAGTGAGCTATAAACTTATCCATTACTGCTAAATTGACATTTTTAATATAGTGAGTGGAAACACTGACACTGACTAAGTGCAGCCATGTTTAGGCCCATTGTATGTGTCAAAGTAGCATACCAGAGGCTTGCTGGGTGAAGATAGCATCTTCTCAAAAATGATAAGTGTTTTTCATTTCATCTGTCAGTGGTTTTAATGTTGTGGCCTTACGGTGTACATGGAGTTGGTTCACTGCTGCACTGTGGACACACCCCCACACAGACAGCTGCATCAAGTGAGCATATAGCACCCAGCAGCAAAGAGGAAGTGAGGCATTTCATGTGACCCGGGAAAAACTCAATTAATACATAAAACTGGCAAATTCTAATTGTTTATGGCACACAAATAAAATAAAAAAAAAAACACCTTTTCCTTTTACATTAATACCACAGCTTTGGTGAACTGTGTTGCTCAACAGCCTAAGACCATGTCTGCAAGTTTTGAAAAATTGTTTTGAAAAAGGTGTATAAGTGTATAAAAAAAGAAGTTTAAAAGGGTGAAAGCTCAATTAAATTTTATTTATGTAACTCCAAATCACAACAACAGTCACCTCACGGTGCTTTATATTTTAAGGTAAAAACCCTGTATGAGCAAGCACTTGACAACAGTGAGAAGGAAAAACTCGCTTTTAACAGGAAAAGAAACCTCTGGCTGAACCAGGCTCAGGCAGGGGCAGCGATCTGCCATGCCTGGTTGGGGGTGAGATTTAGGATTAGGATTTAGGATCCTTAAATTTGCAATATTGTATATTATTGTGTAAAATATCTTCTACAAAAGAAAAAATTATACAAAAACAAGCTCATTTGTCTGACAGGACAAATGAGCAGGAAATGACAACAGAAGCATCTGAAGCTGTAGCAGCATGCATTCTCTAAATTGAATGTGCGTGTTTTAACATAAATAATGCTCTGAATGAGTTGCTGTAAGGGCCATAATACAATCTTTTTTGTGTTTTTTGTGTTAATTTGTCATTTATGCTTATTCATACTCTTCTACTAACTTATTACGTCCCTGCTGCAACCTGCGGGTTGTCTCGCTTACTTTTCGTTCTTATTCCATCCTCCCCCCTTTTTATTTCTTGTATTATCAATAATGAGTTTTACTTGTATACAAGCAATTGAAATAAATCTTGGCTTTTTCAGTTTATTTTGAAAATTATGACCGGATGTGGGATTGGTTGTGGCTGGCTTTTCGCAGTATGTTGACGGGGAGCCTGAGCTCAGGTACAGCGCATCACACTCAGAGGGAAGAGAGAGAGAGGCAGAGGGAAGGATATTTATAGCCTAAAGCGAGGCTGCAGCGCAGAGATAAGGCTCGGAGCCAAGCCGCCGGCAAGCAGGAAGACAGGGCTTAGGAAAACGAGGACGCGTCAAAATGAAACACTTCCTTGCTGTTGTATTCGGGGCTGCGGTAGTCACCCTGGTCAGCGCGGCCGGTACCGATGGGGCGATCTCCTTCGAGTACCACCGCTATGAGGAGCTGCGGAAAGCACTGGTGTCGGTGTGGCTGCAGTGTCCGACCATCACCCGCATCTATACCATCGGGGAGAGCTTCGAAGGCCGCGAGCTGCTGGTGCTAGAGATGTCCGACAATCCGGGGACGCACGAACCTGGTCAGTTTTACGCACACACAAAGTCTGTTTCACACCGAACGCGCGGGACCATCACCATCCCCACTCCCTTTGTCCCCGCTTTCTGTCGCGGTATGAACTAATTGAAATCCATTACCACCCGCTGGGATAACACAAATACATTACGCACTATTGCGCATAGCAGCAGTTTGGCTGTGCCCTCATTTCTGTGTGTGTGTAAAGGTTATAGAAAAATGACTTGTGTCCCCGAGATAACAGCAGAGGAGGAGCGCAGGTGGGTCGTGCTGTGCGTAAAGGGGCGAGCGAGGGCCCCGCTGCATCAGTTCTGATGAATCTAGATGGTAGATAGTGGGATCAGCCGTGCAAAGCCGCCATTTTGCTGGTTGATAATGATCTCTTTGCGCTTATCCCGATTCGTGATTCTTAGAAAACACCACAGAAGCGGTGGATCGTGCCGTGACCCATTTGGAGGTGTTTCGAATTAGCCTTTCCAGCTTAAAAAGGAAGTTCAATTCAAAGGAATGAGGCTTTGACTTAAATGGACCCATTAGTCATTAGCAGGGCTCTACAGTCATTATTATTACAGCCCTATCTGCTTCAGTGCTCTGTACTATTTACTGGATGAAACAACAGATGATGAGTTTTACTGATGCGGTGCATTAGGCAAAACAACTACAGATGTGGTTAACCGCGTTTTAGATGCAATCCACCTTCTCCTTTTGCCAATTTTTCCTCTCCTACATGGGAAACTTCCATTTTGGGAGGAAAGCTGCATCTTCAGACTCATCAGATGGCTTTCCAAAATGTTTTAAACACAGAGGGTGTTTGTACCGGGGCCCCAAATGATCATAAGCTCTGTGGAAAATGACTGTGGTTAAATTTTCCCAGAATATGAGCCGTCCTTGGAAGGATGTCACTGAAACAATGTATGGTTTCTTTATTTATTTGTAATCTTTTAGCTCTCTTTTTAAAATGCCAGACTTGGAATCCATGTCTTCATTTGTATATATGATGGTAAACATTAAAAACACTAAAAATGTTAGTATCCAATCCCTAACTGAGCATTGGCTTGTTTTACACATACATTAGTAATAAAGTCCTTTTTATCATTTTGACCTCTTAATCCAAACCTCACTGCTGACCCGCTCAGACTCACTGGCGTGCTTTAAGTATGGAAACAGTGAGAGGAACACTGCTGGTCCAACCCTAGCCTGTAGTTTATTTAACATTTAATGAACATTTGGGAATGGTTTAGTGATTCCTAGCCAGCTCTCTCCAAATGGTAGCTTTAACCGTGATCTACTGCAGGAAATAATTAATTTCATCTCATAATCCTGAGCTAGAGTTTTCAAAGGAAAGAGGAAACTCTTTATATTGTAGCACAAAGGTAATATTTTGTGGGATTTTTTGTGTGGAGAGGTGTATCTTTTTCTATCGGTGTATTTATGCCTCGTTAATGGTGCACCACAGGTTTGGTGTGCCACTCCGCTCACATGGTCACAGAGTCTAATGACCATACATACTAAATAAGTCTGTAATAGTCCGGTGGGCGTACGCAGGCATGAGTCACAGTAGCGAGCCGTTATTACTACCAGATGAGTTTCCAAGCCGCTACTTTGCTAAGCAGGGCTGGGGCCTCCCCTCCTCCTTCAGCCTTTTCCTTTTCCTCCCTTTCCTCCTCTCCCTCTGCATCTCTGCTGAGCAAAACATCCACAGAGGGCAGGAGCACGATGAAACAGAGAAGCGCAGAGGGAGAGGAGCTCCAGATGGGGCAGAGCAGAGTGAGAGGAGGGAACTGCAGATGTGTGACGAGAAGGATAAAACTCAAGCTTCCTTTAAGGCGTCCTGCTCATATTTTATCTGAGCCTGCAGTGTGTTCGAGCTAAGGTGGAGCCAAAATAGCTGTTGCCGGGGCAACAGATCGGCTTAGTGCACTGAGCCGACAAGCGGCTCGTGGTTGGCTGGCTGACTGTCTGGCTCAGGGAAGACCATGGTGATGGTCCTGAGCGGATGCATCTGTCAGTAAGCAGCCATCTGTCATGCGCTGCGGCACTGGACCTGCCTATAGTCATAAACACTGGTGACATATTAGTATACATTAAGTGCGCATAGTGTGGATGGAGACTGGATCAGTAGGTCTTTCTATATTTTCAATGGGTCACATTCCCACTCACCAAAACAGACCCCCCGAACCCAAATTAGTACCTGATTTGCTCTCATTGATTTTGTTTCTCGCCTGTATGTTTGGTTATGTTGCTGGTGAAAAAAAATATGTAGCTGACAGCAATGCCTGCCCAGGAAACTAATGAACTCAGCAGAACATGAGGCAGCTAAGGGCCACATATTTTCCTGCAGCAGTTTGTTGTCAACAAGAAAAAAAAAAAAAAAAGGAGAGTGAGTAATGGACTGGGGTGTGCCAGGTGGACAGACACCTGATTCAAACAAACAACACTACACTGATTCTGCTGGATGTGTAGGTCTGCCTAGACACTTGTTATCTGACAAGCTTACCATTAAAAAGGGGTAAATGTCACGTTTCCTGATTCTTTCTGCTGGTGATACGACATCACAGAGCAGCGCTTCAGACCTGTTTCGAGTGTCATATATATGCATTTTCAGCTTGGCGTTTCCTTTAACATTGTATGATGGCATGAAAAGTTCAGGACTAGGCGTTTCATGACTGAAACTACTTGGCATGATATGATACTTGAAAAAGAAACAGGAAGAGTGAAACGATTTGAGGAAAATGGCATGTCATTCATTTACCGTTTCATGACACCAGCCTGCCAGAAAGTGATCACATGTAGGCTTTTTTTTAAATGTCAAGTATTTTCATTTTTATGTAATCAGGTAGATTCATCATATGCTACTTCTCCAACCTCTATTTTTTTAAAAGCGAAACTGCTGCATTAAATCTGTCTGAATATAGTTTGGCTACTACCACCGCTTAAACTGTACATAAGAAACATGTGAATGGCCCTCAAAGTGCACATTATGCACTTTTCATACTCAAGGAGCCATTTGATGATTGTTATTTAAAGTAAAGGATTTGAATGCTTCCATCGTTTGAAGGAGACTGGATCTCACAGCTGGCTTATATTTAAGCTAAAAGCTTCTTTTCATCAGGGGAAAAGAGGCTCTGGTTAAACTCTTTTGACTCTCGTGTCTGGAACCATTTACAATGTTTCTAATACCAGGAGGAGAAACCCTATATTGTAATATGCTTGGCTTTGTCTGAAGGCGAAAAAAAATATGTCAGTATGAGGTACTGCTTGATCCAATCTGCTGTAGACCATCTCACGAGGTGGAAGATGTCATAAGACTCCACGGCGGTCTGTTTTATAATACGACAGAGAAAGTGTGTAATCCCCAGTGAGCACACACTCAGATGCCCAGTTAAAGCATATAACAGCCAGACACACTGCTGAATATAACATATCAGATCACACTGGGTGTGTTGACTATAACCTGTCCTTTTAAAAGCTACACGTTCCTGTTAGAAGACATTACAGTGGAGGTGAAGGGGGTGTAAAATGAGGACATTTTGCTTCGTGTAGAGATGGTGAAAACAGCCGAGAGACAAGAGGTGCTGATGTGAAAAGGAGCTAAAAATGACAGGAATGATGATTGAAAAAACAGGAGCGTCACAGGAGTGCAAGTGTAATGAGGGTGAAGAAGAACACGGGGAGAATAAGGGAGCAGCAGAAATGGAAAAAAAATGGATGAAAGAAAGGCCAAGGCATCAGCCAGAGGTCATTCATTATACATCAGACACCCACAGCCATCTACCACCTCCTCCTCATTCTTCGCCTTCACTCTGCTCTGACATGTTTTTCCTCCTTCTTCCACTGTCAGCTTTGCTTTTATTCTCACCCTTTCCTACACTTTTTTTGTTCTTTGTTCCTTTCTTTCTCTTTACATTTTATTTATTTTTTGTTTCTTCATTTGCAGTTTATTTTTGTGTGGCTTCACAGCCGACATGTAGGCACTTCTCTCCCATTTCTTCAATAGTGGAATCCTGAAAGATTTTGATGAGGTCCATGTCCTAAAAAACCAAAAAACCCAGACTCCTTCTAACACTTGTCAATTTCTGAGGTATGTACAGAACAGCAGATCCTTTTTTTTTCTTTTGGCAGGCATCGGTTATAAGCAACTATAGCTCCCACAAGACTGTGAAAGTCCTCTTTCAGGAGAGAACAGCCATTAATGTGCAAACGAGAGGCAAAAATTGCACAAGTTCTATGTTAGTGACTACAAATGTAGAGGCTTTCAAATCTTGGTTGTTGAGTTCTGAAAACAGTTTCACAGGTGTTTAGAAAGGTATTTAGACGCCAGCAGGAACTGGTGCATTCATGGGGGATGGAGGAATCAAGCATTTACAAACTACAGCAACTAATGAGCATCCTCATTTATTTTAAGAAATTTTCTATCGATGCCAAAAAGAATCTAAAACAAAGAATATAGATTAAAGATAAGTGACAGAATATAAAAGGACTTCATGTAGGAGAAATAAACTGAGCACTGGTGAGCTTTCTCTTGTCTTTGTCCATGTGTCTGTAATGTGAGCGTGTATATGAGTGTGTTTGTGTACCCGAGCACGAGACAGGCAGACAGATGCGGAGTGAGAGTCTGTTTACTCGCTCTCCCAGTTCATTTATCTCCCTTAGAACCTGCCCCTGGCAGGGTTGCCACGACGACTGAGAGCGTGCTTAATGTGGTCATTCCCAAATGACGTTTGTAGCTGCAGCCATAATTACTCGGTCGCCTAGGAGACTTTAGTGCTGCTGATCGTTTGTGACAAAGGTCGGAGGATGCATTGGATTTTGGCAGCGTCACATGTGTCATATTAACCTTTAGCAGCAGGGAGTGATTTGAAGTTAAAGAGCATTTGGAAACTCAGGTTGTTACTGAAGTTAAGTTGTCATATGTAAAATCTATAAAAACAGAGAAAGATGATTTGGTGTTGCAAGCTTATAACCTTAGTTAGTTACACTGAATTTTTAATGGTTTCATCCTCACCTCATTTCTGTTTCGATGACTGTAAAGGGAATGTGTTTTGGCTTTGGGGTGTTTTCCACATGAAGGATGTGACTGATCTGAACCTTTGTCATATTTTACATACTAGTAAAACCTTTTCAGTCCTAAAAATTAAATATTAACTGCTTTTGTGAGTATCATATTTGGACTACTTAAAAAATATATGTGCAAAAGTCTTGCACCAACCCTTGTTTCTTCATTTCAGTTCAGCTGAATTTCATTTATATATCACCAGTTCAAAACAGCAGGATATTTTGTGTAAGGAGTCCAACTTTCTTTCAATAGTTCTTTTAATTTGTAATAGTTCTCCAGACTTTCTGAAAGTCTTTTAAAGTTCTTCTTTTGACATTGGCTGCTTTTTACTCATTTTTAGTCCAGTCCTTGTACCTGGCTATTTTCAGATGAATTAAGAATCGGATACATCTTTGTTACGACTTTGTTACTAGCAGCCTATCAAAAAACCCCATCATTTGTTCTAATTTCTTTAGCTGAAGCTATGAAAAACACCAAAGATAACACATTTTGACAGCATAAAATTTTATTTTTGCACAAAGTGCTATTAGGTGAAAATTTGGCATATTCCAGTATGGTGTGCAGTGTTTCCTTAAAAGATTGGAGGAAATTGGACAAAATAAGAAGTGGCAGGCCTAAAAGAAACTGTCTACAGCAGTTAAACACTACCTGAAAGTCATCTCCTTTACATAAAAAAAGAAAAAAGAAATACAATAAAACGGCCTTTATGGCCATGAAGAAGTCATTCTTAAGGAAACGAAACAAGGAGAAAAGGTTTAGGTGTGCCAAATTATATAATTACAAGAACCCAAAATCAATGACAACCTGAGGAAGACTTCAGGAGAGTCATATAAAAGGGACTGTCTGGACTATCTGATGGTTTGGGCTTACATTTCAGACAGTGGTGTTGGAGATCTTGTCAAAATTAATGGAATTATGATTTTGATCCACCAAATAATACCATCAAGAAAGCATCTGATGGTTAACAGTGTCATGACAATGATCCCAAAAACTCTGCCAGTACATAAAAACCATCCCTGGATAGAAAAAAAAAAACACAGTCAAGGATTGGCCTCCCCAGAGCCTGGAGCAGTGTGGGATCATCTTGACAGAGAAAAGAACAAAAGGCAGCAAACATCCAAAGAAGAGCTTTGAGTGTCCTTGAAGAAGCCTGGAAACTGTTCCTGAAGACTACTTAAAGAAGTTAGAAGAAAGCTGCTGAAGAGAGTTCAGGCTGTGTTGAGGAACAAAGGTGGTCACACCACAAATTCACTTTCAAGCTTTAAAATAAAAAGAAACAACAGATGAATTCACACAGGAATGTTTCCTGTTATGAACTGACGCTATCACAGGTGACATCTTACATTTCAGAAGTGAAGGGTCTCAGCTACATGAGTTTCATATGTTGAAAAATCCCCATTTGCAGTTTCATGTGTGAGCAGTTTATTTTTACGCGGGTGTCAGAGTTAAAGCTCAGTTTTACCTTAACAGAAAAGAGGAATAGATTGAGAAATAAGGGGGAAGGGTTTGCATGTGTTAAAACAGAACAGATGGAGCTGTGATGAAGTGTTAATGAGCGTGAATCTGCAAAAAAACATATGAAAACAAATGACAGGCGTACTCCTCATGTCACCTCATAACTAGCTACATGAGTCTGCACATATATGGGTTCTAAAGATAGAAAACATGCACAGCTCTGTAGTTTGCATGCTAACATGGAGTTCAACAGCATAAAAGCATGTTTCGTAAGGGAGACGGGAAGTGTCTCTAGATACTGAGCATCTGTTTAATAGCTTGAAACACAGTAACTCATTTTTTGGCTGAATGCAACATCAAAGTGTGTGTTTGAGTGTGTGTGTGCATGCATATGGCAGCTCTGTCGGGCTTCTGAAGGCTGTAAAAACAAAAACATCCAGCAACGCCAGGACAGAAAGAGTTAATTGCAGGCTTGAAATCATTAGTAGCAACTGTGAGGAGATTCAAACATTTAAAAATAACCTGACTACCAGATGTGGCTGGGTGGTGTGTGTGTGTATTACTCACGCATGAAGCTGCTGGCGTTACTCTACAAATACATGACGAGACCAGCCAAAATGGATTTAAAAAGTCTTGAAAGCATTTTATACAATAATTTAGTTATAGAAGAATATATATAAGATACACATAATAATAATAGTAATTATTCTCTAAGGGAAAAATAAGGAAAACGAAATGACCCAATCAGGGTGGAAGGAAGAACAATAAAAACACAGTTCTCAGTAAAACCAGTACCCCTGCAGCGATTTGGCTTCAGCACACTTGGACACTCGCTTGCTTTTCAACATCTGCCATTCTTGAACTACATTTTATAACTTGTAACCAATCTGAACAAAAGACTTTGTTCTCGTACAGCCGCAGAAAGCCATTAATCTTTGATTCATAGCCAATCAAAAAATGTTTACAGCTCACTGCAGCTCATATGTCTTCTTCTTTGTCATTTTGTTAAAGGGCTTTAAATAGGTCCAATTTCAAACTTGTCTGTGTTTTGTATATATTTGTATAGATGAAGAGCCTAATTAGTATCTAAAACAGATGGTGGGTTCATGGGGGTTTATTACAAGGCAAATTCACTGAGCTTAAGACAGAAATAGCTTTTACATATGAAAGCGAGATCACCTTTGATAAAGAAAAGCAGATGCAGCCACACAGACCCACACACTGACGTGGCCAATAACAGTAAATCCACCAAATGGTACAGTGTGTATTTTTAGATGAATACAGAGAAAGGAACCAAATTTAGAATCAAATCAGATCCAAGGTTCTCAAAAACAGGACATGATGTTGAAATGTGCAAAACATTATCAGGATGCGACTCTGGCGCAATACAGTAATATATGTATTTTAAACAGACGCGCAGTGAGTAACGATAAAAGTACATTTCTTAAACATTCGTCATCCAGTCACACAGGTCTAGATGCTGACTGGTAACCGTTCACTGAGGACAAATGTGTATCTCCTGATCATTTGGCAAGTGGTGAAATTGCTCTCCCAAAAATCATCTTGCAATTGCTTTGGTCACTAGCAGATTGGCGTTGAGGCAATGTTGCCTGCAAACCCTCAGCATTTACTTTCCGAGCTGTAGGGAAAATTTGAAAAACTCTGACACAAAGCAGAAACATAAACCGTAGACCTTCACAGTTAAAGTTGCATCTTTTTGGTCTCAGTGGTAAGCACAACTTTTACTTTTTTTTTTTTTTTTTTTTTTTTTTTTAAATACTGCTTAATGAGTTGTTGGTGAGTGTTTGCAGACAAGGTGGAAAGTTTCAATGACAACTACAAGTGACCAGTACACAGTTTTTACTGCTGACAAATCCATTATTTGCAAAACATAAATGTTTTAAAAAATCTGAAATGTAACTGGTAACTATGGGGTGGCTGTGGCTCTGGAGGTAGAGCAGGTCATCTAATAATCGCGAGGGTTGGCGGTTTGATCCCTGGCTGTTACAGTCTGCATGCCAAAGTGTCCTTGAGCAAGGTACTGAACCCCAAATGGCTCCTGATGCGCTCATCAGATTGTGAATGTTACATAGAAGGCAAAAAGTGCTCGTATGAATGCGTGTGTGAATGAGACTTCTTTAAAGTACTTTGAGTGGAAAGGTGACGTATAAGAAGCAGACAATTTACCAACTTTTCTGAGGATCTGAAGAGCTTACTGTCATGACGATTGGCCTGTAAACCTTTAAAAGCTTTTGAAAAAATCAAAAAATTAGATTGCCATGGGCGCCTGCCTCATTTAAGACAAACACCTTCATAATTAGATGTAAAAGACATAATAATAAAATACTATCCCCAAATATATTACGTAAAATACACTGATAATCTGGGAACTGGGATGATTTTAACTGACTTTGTTAATTAGTAGGTTTTAATCAATCATCAGTAATCATAGTTGGTGACTGTTAATCAGTGATTTGGGGAATTAATTTCTGTGTTTCGAGTTAAAATCCCTCTCAAACCCGTCAGCAGCAGGCTCCTCTGTGCCACGTGTCTGACAGAACGGTGTGTGACAGAGTCGCTGCTTAATCCACTGTGTCTCTCTCATTAGCACTGTGCTCCGACATTCAATACGATGTAACCTTTCTGTTGATGAGTCAGTGTGTTCGTCACTCCCCGAGCATGGACGTCCTCTGTGTCCACGATGACTTCCATAACAAATCATAATGTTTTATTAGTGACCTGTTTGGTCCCGAGGAGATAAAGGGTCGTTTCCATGACGGTTTCCCGCTATAGTGTCTATGTGGCCAGCTGTATGTGTGTATTTCTTTCTTTTTGTGCGATTACGTGAGAGCGGTTTATGCTGATTCATTGTCAGCTTTGTCAAATCCTCCTCCTTTGTGAGATATGTGTTCAGTTCTGCTTCTCAGCCAAAAACCTGCTCTTCACAACAGGGATGGTTACATTATGTCCAATCACAGTTACGTCTGTGTGACAGTGACTCAACAGGAGCCTTCTGGTTTCTTGCAGGTGAGCCTGAGTTTAAATACATCGCCAACATGCATGGCAACGAGGCGGTGGGCAGAGAGCTGCTCATCTACCTGGCTCAGTACCTGTGCAACCAGTACCAGCAGGGCAACGAGACCATCGTCGATCTCATCCACAACACCCGCATCCACCTCATGCCCTCAATGAACCCCGACGGCTTTGAGAAGGCCGCCTCACAGGTGAAGAAACAGCACGTAAAAATCACTTTTTGAACTTTATGTCTGGACAGTTTAAGCTTGCAGCCCTGCAAACAGTCATTTAGGAACCACAAGTCTTTAAATTACACCTACACAGCAAGAGCAGCATTTATTAAAGCTCCAGACACTGTCTTTTAATCTGTCCCCATCTCATTTCTGTTTACTGCGCAGCCCGGAGAGATTAAGGACTGGTTTGTGGGCCGCAGTAATGCGCAGGGGGTGGATCTAAATCGTAACTTCCCTGATCTGGACCGCATCATCTACATCAACGAGCGGGAAGGCGGAGCCAACAACCACCTGCTGCAGAACATGAAGAAGGCTGTGGACGAAAACACCAAGGTAAAACAAACTGACTTACTGATTACAGGATAAGGTGGCCGTTATTTCTTACTTACCATGAAAAGACTGAAGTAGCAATAATGTATCACTCAAATCTTTGAGTCTTATTCACCTTTTCTGTGTCAAGCTAATTCAAACTGTGTATTAAATATGCTTATATAAGTTCATTAATAAATGATATTAACTGTATGCATGTTAAATATTTTTAAGAAATGTTGCACAGAAAGGAATAAATAGTGCATTTGCTCTGGTCTGTTTTCATGTGTGGATTGCTGAACATCGGTGGGTATCTACGGTACATTTACAGCAGAAGGATGGAGAATGTGAGGTTGAACCAAAGCTGCTATAATCAAAAGTGTATATTATAACAAAGCTAGTAAATGAATGGCTGCTTCCAAGGGTTGCCAGGTCTTTTTAATAAAACCAGCTCAGTGGGGAATTAAAATCCCCCCAAAATCGACCCTTGGTATTGTGGTGTGTGTGTGTGTGTGTGTGTGTGTGTGTGTGTGTGTGTGTGTGTGTGTGTGGGGGTGGGTGGGTGGCATTTTTTGTGTGTGCATGCGCAGAAATGATGAATTGATAACTAGCAATTCAAAAATGGCATTTTCATTTATTATTAGCCCTGTCATGTTCATTCATCAAAAGTAACCAAATTTGATGGGAAATCCTCTGAATATTAAGTAATTTGATTACTTGTAAATTTTCTAATTTTGTGACATACTTACATGAAATTTAATGGAATCTAATCAAATTAAATTGACTTGACTGGCATGCATTCAGTTTATACCAAGCACATTTTCCTTAATGATTAATCAGTTGAATAAATACAACTTTGATTTGATATTTCAGCTGCATTTTATTCAAAATTATTGTACCATGTTTATTGAGGGTCAAGAATCCTTTTTTTGAGTTTGTGTAGGTCGAAGGTGATATTGCTTTAGATATTTATTATCTAAACATTATTGTAATTGTAATTTTTTAATGGTTCACATTTGCAGCTGGCTCCAGAGACCAAGGCTGTGATCCACTGGATCATGGACATCCCCTTCGTCCTCTCGGCAAACCTGCATGGAGGAGACGTTGTGGCCAACTATCCATATGATGAAACCCGCACTGGTATGCACACACACACACATTAAACA
The DNA here is from genome assembly GCF_001858045.2 of Oreochromis niloticus. NCBI lineage: Eukaryota > Metazoa > Chordata > Actinopteri > Cichliformes > Cichlidae > Oreochromis > Oreochromis niloticus. The sequence goes on along the minus strand of NC_031971.2, from coordinate 14,973,440 downwards.
TTATAAAACACTGGTGTTGCTCTTCATCATCGTCATCGCAGATATGATTCCTGATGATGCGACCCAAATATCCACATTTAAAACTTCCCAAACAGAGCAAGTGAAGTTTTTGCTTCGCCTTTAGTAGAAGAGATCACTCCCACACCTATTTTTCCTGTTTGGGTTGTTAAACTGTATGTAAACTGTTCCTTTCTTTCATGTGAGGATGTTTATCAAGACAAATATTTGAACCGTTTATGTAACAGCAAACATTTTACTCCCTTTTCTTTAGAATGTCGTAAATTTGATTTAAATCAGATGGAAAATGTTTCCTCCTCTGCGTCATCGCTCAAAGCAAACACAATCTGTTGAGCAGGCACACGTTTTCTGCTAACACTTCATCATAGCCGCTCTCTAAATGGCGAGCGCTTGTTTGTTCTCTTTCCTCTCATTAAGGATCCACCCATGAGTACAGCGCCAGTCCGGATGATGTGATGTTCAAGTCTCTGGCTAGAGCCTACTCCATGTATAACCCCGTCATGTCCGATCCTCACCGAGCCCCGTGTCGCAAGAACGATGACGACTCCAGCTTCAAAGATGGCATCACTAACGGCGGGGCCTGGTACAGTGTGCCTGGAGGTAAGAGACAACTGAAGCATTTTTAAACTGGTGATTGGATAAACCCAAACAAAAAAACCCTATAAACATCTGAATTAGTGGTTAAAACGTTGCTCACCTGTAGTTGAACAATAATGGATTTCCAGTTACAGGTGCATTTGAACCTGTAAAAGATGTCCATCAGGTCCTTTCTTACCTCTCTCAATAAGGTTTTCTCATTTGATTGCTCAGTATGGCCGAGCCACCAGCTCTCAGAAGAGTCCTGGTTGCGCCAAACCTCTTCCATCTGAGGCGTCTGTGCTCATGAGAACTCTGATGCAGCAGAAATGTTTTTGTAGGCTTCCCCAGATCTGGGCTTTGCAACAACCCTGTCTCTGAGCTCTGTAGGCAGTTAATTTGATCTCACAGTTTTTGCTCTGATATGCATTGTCAGCCATGAGGCCTTCTATAGAGAGGCAATTTAATTTACCACAGGTAGACTTCAGTCAAGGCGTAGAAATGTCTCAGCAACCGTCAAGAGAAACTGGAGGGATTGAGCTAATATGTTTTTTGCAATAGGCTTGAATTCTTATGTAGATGTTGCAAAAAGTGGGCAGTATGGTGGCACAGTGGTTAGCACTGTTGCTTCACAGCAACAAGGTCCTGAGTTCAGGGCTCCAGCGCGCCTGCAACCCTGAAAAGGATAAGTCGTGGAGAATGGATGGAGGTTACAAAAATTCTATTTTCAGTTTGTCCTTATGGGATAGTGTGTGCAGATTAACGAGAAAAAATAATTGATGGCATCATGCTGCAACATAACAAAATTGAACAAGATGAAATGGGTGTGAAGACTTTCTCAAGTCACTGTGTGTCACTATGTATATTGTTTTCAGGTAAATGGTTAACCCATTTTCAAATATATAATCCCGAATTCCGTTAACTTTTTTGGTTTTGCTTTCTTTCTCTCTGCGGCTTACAGGAATGCAGGATTTCAACTATCTCAGCAGCAACTGTTTCGAGATCACTCTGGAGCTCAGCTGCGACAAGTTCCCCAATGAGGAAACGCTGAAGAGCTACTGGGAGCAGAACCGCAACTCGCTCGTCAACTACATCGAACAGGTAGGCAGGACTATAAATACAGATGCCATAAATCACGGTTTGCAGTCTCTTCCATTTGCACAGCTGACCCAGAAACAATACCAAGGCTTGCAATCTCAAGTCTATAAGTGCTAATGCTTGAAATAAACTGCAAAATGTGTCATCTATAAGTGCAAAGTTGACCTTCACAACACAGCAGTCACAACACATTTTCAGATCTTAGGTTGGATCTGGCAGGATTTATGTGACTATTTCTGCTAATGGAGGTGAAAGAATCGTAACTTTGATGGTAAAAAGGAACCACATAATCGGACACATAATGCAGCCTCACGGCGTCAGAGTTGCAACTGCCCATCCAGACGTCAGACACTAATTTGTGGTGACGCCACTTCTGCCTTTGTTTGCTCACAAGAGGTTGCTCAACCAGAAAAAGCCTCTTCTCAACCAAAAACTAACAAATCTTTTACACCTGACTCTAAAAATGCTGCCATCAGTCTTCAGAGGGAACATGTTCTTCTTCATGTGTCAATGTGCATGTTGTGTGCAGGTTCACCGTGGCGTTAAGGGCTTTGTTCGTGACCTTCAGGGCAACCCCATTTCCAATGCCACTGTCTCTGTGGAGGGTATTGACCATGACATCACCACAGGTAAATTCACACAATTCACAAAGCACAAGTGCTGTCACAGCACTTGCTTGCTCCATGTGAGAAATATAATGGAGAGATGGTGCAATGCCTCCATCTCGTGGATATTGTGGGTACTGCAATTGTTGCCTGGCGCTGCTCTGAGCATCACTGTGTTGCTTAAACACATTTTAATAAGACAATCTGTATTTTATAGCCAAAGATGGAGACTATTGGCGCCTACTGGCTCCAGGAAACTACAAAGTGGCAGCCTCTGCCCCTGGATACCTGACTGTCATCAAGAAGGTGGCTGTACCCTACAGCCCTGCAACCAGAGTAAGACACACAAACAAATGACCCATCACATTCCCTGTGGGGTCTTTTATCTTTCCAGAAGGTAACCTGAGTGGAAGTTCTCCAGCCATATTTTCTGGATCTCTAAGCACTACTCTACAATCTAGAATAACTCGCTGAACCTTGGTCCCTCCAGCAGACACCACAAACACATCAGATGCTGTATGTCTGACTAATGTTGGCACCGCCTACGTAATAATGTAAGGTCTCGGTTGAAGTGTCTGTTCATGATAAGCCACTAAACTTTTAACAGCTGTTAAGTGCTTAGTATGTGTAACAAAGGGAGGAGAGTTTGCTCACTCAGTAGCCCTCATGTCAAGCTGCATAGGATGGAATTTGGAGGGCAGAATTTGTAAAGTCTGCAAGCTACCAAGTGAGCCTGCAGCAGAAAAATCATTATGAGTATTTAAACTGAATTCTATTCAAAATCAGTCTGGATTGCATATTCTTGAGAAAAGATATCAGAGTCTCTATTTTTTCTTCTTACCAGCCCTGTTAACAATCTTAAGATCGCCCAGATTAATTTCTGGGGAACCAGTTGTTTTTCTGTCATGGAGGATGCTTTAGTTTATCAACTAATAGCTCATTTAAGAAAAAAAAATCTTTTCAAAGCTTCCAGTTGCATCACAGAGTCTTTATTATCAGATGGAACCGGCTCTGATATTTTTGAACTTCTGCCCAGACTTTTCAGGACGTTAAAAACAAGGACAAACAGATTAAAAAACTGAAGTAATAACTGCACTAAACACTGCTGGGACTGTGCAAATTTGAAAAGAGAATGAATCGCACATTGAAGGCACAGGAAAATGGCTAATTTTAGAGACCTTCATAGATTTCTTTTTGATATATATCTACATTTTACATACATGTATATTTTACAAGACATTTTTATCATTTTTTCAGATGTCTGCGCTTATAGATTGCATCCAATTTTATTGCATATGTGCAATGACAGTAAAGATATTATTATTATTATGTTGATATGGTCTCATATGGGGGGTCATGATAACCCTGTTAGTGTTTTAAGATAAGATCTGGTGTCAATTGTAGTTTAATAGAATTGTCTTCCAACCGGGCCTGTCCTGGTTGATGGTGCTGCTACATCGCTGTTCGATGCTGTGATCTGTTGTGAGTCAGTAAAAGCCTGGAGAGAGATCAAAGAAAGGAGGAGTGATATTCATCTACATGTGGCCAGCTGTAACTGTGAATTAAGTACGATGACACCAATTGAGCTCAAGAAGTGCAGAAAACCTATCATATAGTTTAGTATATAAACTACTCGTGTGCCACACTGAAACGTTTGGTGTGATTCAAGTAAATACAGCTCCAGTATTCCTTTTAACCTAGAGGCATGAGGAGGAGAGCAATGTGTCATGACTTGTGAGATGAATCATCACGTAGCAAATTCTGAACATTTTAGTGACCAATAAATCACTGTGATTTTTACTTTCCACAATAATAAGTTTCCACAATAAAACACACCTTTCAGCTTTTCATGTATTTTGAAATTGGGTTTTTTTGGAGACCTGGAGTGTAAATGTGCCTGTTTTTAAAACCCTTTGGGTCATCTTCTGTTCAGTCTGTAGACGTGACAATAAACACAAAAAGGTTCTGCTATTTTTTTTTTTTTATAGAGCAGTTTGAGGTATATTTTTTTCCATTTCCAAAAAAGTAATGCATATTTTACGTATTGGAATTAAAGAATAGAAACAAAGTATCCATCCTACTGAGCCAGTATTGAGTCCATCCCAATGCCTGCCTATTGATACTATTGATATGTGGATAGAGAAAGTAGGAAAAAAAAGCAACATTTTAATGAATGAATAGAAAAGTTTCTAGTTAAAGAACAACTTACAAAACCAACACATTATCTCCAAAGTCCGCTGGATCCTCCTTGGTTCTCAGCTGCTGTATCTTGTGTGTCTCAGGTGGATTTTGAGCTGGAGTCCCTGATGGAGAGGAAGGAGGAGGAGCGGGAGGAGCTGATGGATTGGTGGAAGATGATGTCAGAGACACTGAACTTCTAACGCGTTTGTCTCGCTGACGATCGGAGCGTCCACACGTCGATGTAATATAGTCAACATTCTGTGTGCCCGTCCACTCTGAAAAAGAATATATTGTCTCTTCTTCTTCTTCTTCTTTCTTTTGATTGTGTTCTCTCCATTCTTACTTTAATTAATTTTGTTGTTTATTAATGTAAGAGTTTGCCTCACACTCCTGTAGATTGTTTGAATATCCTGCGCGCGCAGTGAAAGACAAAAGGAGGAATTTGCAGGCAGCTTGCTGGCAGTGAGACTGGTCTTGACTTCCGTGGTATTGTGTTCTCTATCGTACACGTGATTGGTAACCATGGCACTCACCTATATATCCAATGAATGACTGACTGAGTAATAATGTATGTAAAAGAGCTGTTTACATGATTGCCACATGGCTCTGTCTCTAAGTATTCATTTCCCCCCCTGTTTTAAATGTCTCTGTTTCTCCAGGCTTTAGTACCAATACATTCTCAAGGCTACTACACACGAAACCTTCCAAGTCTGAGTAGCTGTAAACACTCACTCTGATACTCGTGCTGTTTCTGTCCTGTAAAATAAAGCCGATATCGCACTACGGTACTGAGATAATCAGGGACATTGAAAACACTGTAAAATCACTGTAAACATCATATTGTAAACAATCTATACAGGCAAGCTAGTTTCCATATATGTTATTGATGTTACGATTTTTTTAAACTGCAGCACAGCTTTGATTCCAGCACAAGATGAATGGTTATAATAATATAATATATACTGTATTTATGAACTAGGTATAGCAAGAAAAGTTTTTTTTTTGTAACTAAAAAAATATGAAGGACCACGATCATGACACTAATAAATCAGTCAACCCAAAGCCATTCCTTTGTATGTGCACTACACAGGGAATACTGTAAAACATAAGGAACTCTGGGAGGAAAGTTTGTTTACTGTAACACAAATCTTTTGAGTGGACAGTTAGCTGACTTGCATGGATGCAGTTCACCTCATTTTAGAGCCCAGAAAGGATTTATTGAATGTATGGCTATGGAAAGGGTTTAAACAATGTAAAGAATAAACAAATCAATAAAACTCCCCTCTTTATGTTGTCGAACTGCCGTCTGGTCTCCTTTGTTTCAGCTCTTTTTGGGTGACAGCAGGTGATCCACAAAAGAACAACTGGAGTTGTTCACTTCTTAATGAGGCTGATGGGAGCAAATGGGTGAGGCTAAAGCCTCCATTAGGTTTTCATTAAAAGCTCAAAATAGACCCTCTATTTTGAGCTTTTTACATTTTTACAGGGATAATTTGGAAAACATTTGCTGTTTGCAAGGAAATGGAGAAACAGTCCCTAAAAATAGCCCCGATGGCGAGATGCCACAGTGGATTAGAGGGGAAACATTCAGCAGAAGTTTTGCATTAATGCCTCAAATCTGTTTAAAAAAGTCATTTTATTTATGGTTTCTTTATTTCCTCATGAGTAAAACAATTTCGCTTTATGATGTCAGCTCATCTAGTTTCAGGTTTTCAGTGCTCACAGCCATTGCCATAAGGTGTTGCTTACGGATGGTTAGAGAAGTTACCGCCTATAATTATAGCAAACACCCATCCGTGAAATGGTCATATAACAATCACTACTGCAAATTCTGACTTAACAAACCAAGTTTGGTGTTCTGGTACAAACACGTGCCTGTTTGATTATTGTATAAGAAGATGATGTGTGCATTTTAAACATTTTACAGCTCAAGTTAGATGAGAATATAAAAGTTATAGATTCCTACTCTGTTTGAGTACAATGCTGTGCATCTCTCTGACTTGGTAACATAGAAACAGCAAATTTCTGCATAAAACTTAAACTTATGTTATAGTTTATGAATTTATTGGTGAAAAGCAAAAACAATTCAAAAAGTGGGAAGTAAGATCACTGCAGGAGCTTCTCGATCCTGTATACCAGCAGTATAGCAAGCTTCAAAGGAGTAGGAAAAAAGAGTTTTATAAATCAGGATAATAAAAAAGTGGATCTCCAACAAATGGTAAATGGTAAATGGCCACTTTAACACATAGTGCAGTGGATTCATGCAATTTTAGTAGCTCCAAACTGAGGTCTAATCAGGCAGAATAAGTGAAAACAGATGTGTGGGTGTGACTGACCTTTAACAAACAGCAATGAGAACTCACAAGTAAGAAACAGTGAGCTGGTGTTTTCATGGATTTGTTCACTTAACCACTTCACCTCGACTACACATCTGGTGAGCAGTGGCGTTTAAATGATGCTCAGTGTGCCCAAATTATGCCTGGCAGATCAGTAATTTCTAAAATACTCAGTAACTGAAACCGGCACGAACGACTATGTCACATTCATCTTTATTCCCCATCCTTTTGCTCAGATTGAAACATCTCTTTGTCTCTCCTTCTCCTCTGTATGGGTGTACGGGAGTGGGTGTGGTCCAAAGAGGACACACCTATAGTTGGTACGCCAGCTTTTCGTCTCTCACCAGTGACAGTACTTAAACCTGACTCTCGTCTGCACTCACTTTTAAATTGTTGCTCTACTCACATTCAGGCCGTATAGCTCAGGCATCTTTGAACTGCTTTCCTCACCCCTTTGTCAGCTCACAGTGCTTCTTGCACATATGAGATTCCTTCCTGCAACAAATCCTGCTGGTGTGCCAGCCTTGTACTTACCTGTAAATCTGACTGAACCACTCTCACACCACCACTCCCAGAAACGTACCTGTAGGATGTTAGCCCTGTGGAAAAAGCCTTTTTGAAACTTACCTGAACGCCTGTCTGGAGATACTTAGCTCAGTGTAACTTTGCTTTGATATTACAGCTTATTTATTCTTTACCATATATTTAACTCCAAAAAGGGCGGATCTGATTTGATTTAAAGCAGCCTGTGTTCACTGTCTCAGTTACTGCAGTTAGAAGTCTGTTTTCACAGAAGGACATCTGATATCTCACAGCAGGAAAAACGCTGTCCAGTGCTAAAATTACAGATGGATGAATTCCACCAAGTTTCACGGTTCTGGTGTCTGCTGGCTCGCTTTCCTTCTTTCCTAACTTACAAGGATTTCTGAAAAGATCAGAGCCATCAATAATGTTATTAAAAGCATCTGTGCTTCATATTATGACTAAAACCTGCTGTCAAAAGACCCCTTCACTTCCAAGTTCTTGGATTGAAATTGCTTGCCTAGTCTAATAAGTTATGAATCTTGAATAAGGAAGGACATAATTTATGTGAGATACGCAGACAAACCAGTGCCAGTGTTTGACTTCAGCTTTGTGTTCAGATATAAATCTTACTGCGTGCTTGTACATATTGTGCCTTCATATTGGTAGAAAAAAATGGCCTTAAGCATTGTTATCTAACTTTCACCCCTTGCAGTCACGCACACACACGCACGCGCACACACACACACACACACACACACACAGTCACGCAGAGCAAGGGTGGCACTTTTAGTCCAACTATGCGGTTGAATCAGCTGTTTTAGCATTAGATGCTAACTCTGCAGATCAATGGCAACCTCGGTCTATTACTCATACCGACCCTATTAGCATCTGCTATTAGCATCTTCTCATCAATACCATTGATCAAGCTGCTCTGACTTCAGGGCAGAGCGGGACACAGAGGGGACCTGCGGAGAGAGAGAGAGGGGGACGAGGACATTAATCTGATCAGTCAAACGTGATATTAGACAGCTCCTCCCTCATCAATAATGCAGGAAGACCTATTTGTTTTGGCAATGGGGCCAGTAAAAATGTGATGACACTGTGCTGTTAATTAGTTAATTATTGGACTGAAGTAATCAGCAGATATTTTGATAAGTGTTGGAGCGATTTAAAGCAAAAATAGGGGGTCGGGTTCTTGTTTATCATTTATGAGGATCCACTGTTGATTTTTGACTAGAGAAAACAACATGGAGGTGTTTATCGTGATTTTTGCTGATTTAGTTGAAAACAGATTCAGTTTTACTGCATTTCAGGATGAAATGTTCTTTCTGTACACACACACACACACACACACACACACACACACACACACACTTAGAAAACCAGGACTTTTAAGATTACTTAAGTTTGTTTGGTTGCATGTGTAATTTTACACTCCTGCTGCCACAGCACATCTTTGTCATTACTCCTTAAATCCTGCAGATGACAGTAGTGTGCTGACGACCTGACAAATCACAGAGAGAAGAAGTGTTTGCACATGAAGACTACAATCTTCTAAAGGTTTCTGCACCCTGTGTGAAGGTTCATCATCTGGGCGTGGGTCATTATTTGACTGTGGATTTGAGCTCATAGTTGCTTCTGTTGGTTGTGGACTGAATCCTGCTTCCTTATTCTTTACCTTTCAGCGCTCGCTGACTCCCAGGAAGTCAAAGTGGCTGAAACAACCTCACCAAACCGGAAAATCGTACCACAAAAAATTAGTTACAAAAACTGAATTAGTGGCTGTAAGCACATAGAAAACCATTTAAAGCAGAGAATAGTACATCTGCTTCTCTCTTCTGCACTTCAGTTAAGAATTAAGTAAAGGCAAGGATCAGTGAGCAAATCAGAAGACTGCCAACAAACTCTCAGTCATTAAACCATTAAGTCATAAATATAAAAGCTAGAATAAGTTTTGCAGCTGTAGCCTGCTTGCATTTGTTGTTAAAATGTTTGGCTTATTTTAACAAAGTGAGACTGTTTGTTTAAAAAATGACCCAAGAATGATTTGGTAAGTAAAAACTAAAAAATATAGACCTGTTTTATTCTCAGGTTGACTGAAAGTATGCAGTGCAGCCTTGTGTTCATATAAATAGTAGAGGAGTAATTGATCTGCCTCTGCTCCTTCTTTTGTGATACATGTGCAAGGAGTGGTAACGATAAATCACACCTGATAGCCTTTGCAATCTATAATAATGCTAAAACTCTTTGATTACAAGAGTTGCAATGATCTATATCGACTTGCTGATTTATATCAGCCTACAGGTGAATAAGATGGTAAATAAGATGGGAGAGAAGAAGAGTGGGATCAGAGGTTCAATACATAAATTTCTTTCACTCGCCCAGATTTATTAAATTTTAAAACTTGTCTTCAGCTGAGTTCATGCTGACTCGGTTAAAATTGTTTGAGACACAGCAACAACATTTTCTGAACTTTAAAAGCTCCACTCAACAAGAACTGTGGGCACATTTTTAAAATCCCAAACTGGTGGTATTAACTCTGAGCTGAAACTGGGTTTGATCTTTGATATGAGGATTTCTGCCATTTGTTCTGTTCTATGTCACCATGAACACTGCTTCAGTAATGTTGAGGTGCGTGCTCTGGTGAGGCCAATCCATGACTGATAGTGTTATATTGTGTGTTTTTCTATCCATTTTACTGTATTAGCAGTTTGGGATCATCGGCATGCTGAAAAAAGAAGCCAATTAGATGCTACTGGCCAAAATCCAGGCCCAAGTTATAATAGAGCCTCCAACATTTTTTACAGGTGGTGCACTGCTGTACCCCTCTCCTGACCTACTAGTGACAATATGAATAAAAGTTTAAAATTTGCCTCTCACACTGTGTTATCTTTTGCATTTTTAATAGATTCAAATAAAGAAATGTGAATAAATGATGTGTTTTTTAAACAGGCTGCTATCAACAAAGTGTCTCAAGATATGGTTTAAAATGTGTTCTTTGTTTAACTTTTACACAGGCTATGGTCTGTCGCTTGACTTTGGTTAACAGGATGTGCAATGTCTTTCTCAGTTTTGAGGAAAACATTGGTTCTCACAATGTGCCAAAGCTGATTTTGCAGCTGAAAGGTCTTATACAGCAAATCAACCCTCACTCACTCACTCTCTTCTCTCTCTCTCTCTCTCTCTCTCTCTCACACACACACACACACACACACACACACACACACACACACACTGCATATTTCTATAGCCTTTTTGATAGGAAGCATATCTGCAGTAAGCAGAGGCCAGAGCACACACACGTTGATCATACAGCTGTGTTACCATATCTCAGAGGACATTGCATTGACTTACATTAAGTTCCTGGAGCTTAACCCTAGTGTAGTCTTACATTACCTTAAATCAATTCTTCTAAAATTTGGCAAATCATGTTATGAAAACTTGCTTTTTTGCCCTCCAAAACAAAGCTGAGCCTCCACGTTATGACAGCGTAAATAGATTTATGTCCCCATAACACGAGTAATACAAGTGCACACCCAATACCAAGTTCCAGAAGAAGTGCAATGTCAGCAAATGGCTAGTGTACACACACACACACACACACACACACACACACACACACACACAACATCTTCAGCTTTCAGAGAAGCAAGGTGGTTGGTCTGTTAAGGCGGTCTCACTCAGTGCGTGGCGTTGTCTGTTACTGTTCCCCAAATTCTAACTCAACATTCAACTCAACTTTCTTCCTTCTTGTTCAGTAATTCAGTAATTACTGGATCAACAAAAAGTTGTTGTTTTTTTAAATTCATCTTAGATATTAATTCAATAAGTCCAAGTGAGTGTCATAAAGTGAGGATGAAAGTGACACAAAATTCAGACGCACTAATCTTGTGTCTGGACATTCTCCATTTAATTTCATATTGTAGATAAAAGACAAACAAAAAACAAAACAATAAACCTTAACCCAGTCGGTAAAAATGTGGAGCATAATGTGTCCTGATCAAGTTGAAACGCAGAGAGCTGAAAAAATGAAACTGCAGTTCCTCTAGCCACCACTTGAGGCTTGCTCCAAAAATGAGTTAATCCCCATAGACTTTCATGTTATAATGCCCAACTTTACATAATTAAAAAGAATATTTTACAACTTGGTCAAACAAACAAACAAATAAACGAAACACAGTGCTGGCCTCTGTGGATAGTTTTCCCCTTCACAACAACTGTGAGGAGGGTTTTTCCTGTTAATAACTTTTCCATCTGGATAACTGAGTTAAGGATGACTGATAGATGTCCTGGAGCCAGTCACCTGTCCTCCCACTTTAAATCATTGAACTGGACCTGTGGGTCAGTCATCGGTGCCTTTTGGGGCATTTTTAATGGATTATCAGATTTCTGTTTTAGCTTGCTGTGTAGTACAGACCATCTGAGAAGGTTGGGCTTCGGTTATGGGGCTATGGTGAAATTCCAGTGTTTTATTAGTCAGCAGCCTATATAAATGAGCTGATACGTGTGTCTGTGTACCTGCACAATTTACTGATGATACAGTAACTTAGCGCTCCACCCTTCAATCTAAATATGGTAACTTCTGGTTCTAAAAAACAGTTCAAAGTCCAAAACCAATAGTAGATGTTACTTTTATATTCTCATTGATGAATACATCATCACTGGGCTCTAAATACATTTTCAGTACCAGAAAATGATTTGAGATAAAAAAAATAACATATCCATGAACTCTGCAGGACACACTAAGGAAGAATCTAAGACACTGTATATAAGAGCGTAAAGGTTCAACAGCCCCTTTGACCCTTTTACAGTAAGGCGTTTACTGGGACATCTTCCCTTCCTCCTTTTCCAGCATATGTTTTCCCGTCTCTACCTCCTTGCAGCTCCGGCCATCTTTTAACACCAATGTGCATCCTGCTTTCATTCTTCTCCCGTGTCGGCAAATTCTGGTGGCACAAAGACAAAAAGCCGGTCTGTGTCATCTTTCCAGGATTGTGAACGTGAGCTGCAAACTGGCACGCGCACACCCGCACAGTCGCGCACGGACACACGAGAGGCAGCGGAGGAGAGATGAAGGAGCAGAATCGGAGCCATGAGAGGTGCAGAAAAGAGGAAATAAGAACAAGGGAGAGCGAATGGCACGCACAGCTTGGCATTTATACAGAGGATTTCCTCTCCACACCTCGTCTTCCCTCCGCTCGCTCTGTTTACATAAGGAGTCACTTCACATAGCTGCCATGTGTGTCTTGTATGTGAGCGCTGCATATATATGTGCACTTTCCAGTAACACGGAGAATAGCATACGTGGGAGCCTTCATTTCTTTTGCTGCTGAACTTAAAAATAAAAACCTCAAGTTTCACATTGTTTCGAGATTTTTTTGTTTGTTTTGTTTTTTCTTTTTCAGCAGTAAAAGTTATGAGGAAATTAAACTGCCTCGACGTTTTTTTGAAGCTACCGAGCAATATCCAGGCATTATCATCATCCTCTGCTGGGCTCTGTTGTGGTGTCAGCAGACTGTCTTCCTGTGGCATTTTAGCCAAAAGGTGATGGATGTCTCTGGCCACCTCTTTGCTCCCTCTTGAGGAATTTCATAAACCTCTTAGGACACTTCCACAGTCAGCAGACCTAGGAGAACACATAATATTTTCTTTTTTCTTACCTAAGGTATTCTTATCGTTTGAGCTTTGTCTTCATTTTCCGCCTCTGCTTGTCCCCCTCTAACCTGTCTCCCTCTTTCATCAGCTATCCAAGACTTATCTTTCACTAATTTACTTCAGTGAAAGTTACAAAGATCGGGCAAGAGTGCGATGTTCATGCTGTAGTAGAGGTTATCGTCTTACGTGTAAAGCGCAGTGGTGTTTGTTAAGAAACCAAGGAATCTCGTTTATCTTTTATTTTGTAAAAGAGTAGGTCATTATTTTTTATATAACAGTTTTGATATGCCCAAGAAAGCAAGCACACTGTCAGGAAAAGACTCTAAGGAAGGTCTGACTCTAACATCAGGAGTAATATAACTCTGTTTGAAGTCCACTAAAGTAAAGTTAAATGTAAAACAAGAAGTATTCTTAGAGGGCTTCCAATAGAGTTTCCTTCTTATCACTAATCACTACCATAGCAGAAACGTGAAGGTACTGCTTTTCCCAGTATATGTTGCTGCATGGAAAAAACGTTACCAAAACATCTGTGCCTCACGAGTCCCGCAGTGTTTGTCGTAGAAACACCATTTAAACGCTGAAATGACCAGCTTGGTTGTGCACTGCGTGCTTTTATATAGTTTTGAAACGAGTACCATTTTCAAATGATTTCATAATTTGTAGCCAAAAATAAATAAATAAAAATTGCATTCAATTCAGTTGGAGAAATGATCCGAGCCGGCGGTGAAGAGACTAACTGACAGAGTGGGAGAGGCAGAAATATTAATCTAAACTTTTCTCTTCAACCTGCCAGTGAGCTCCCAGCTTTTCCTCTGCTGCTATTATTTTGCCACCAAATCATATGAAAATTTGTCTTCTTTCAAAAGAAAACTCAAAGCCAGCAGGTGTTTGGATATGTAGGGATTTGTGTTAGAGGAGTGCCATCTACCTGCTCTGTAGTCCTATTCAGTAAAAGGACTAGATGCTACAATCCCTGATAATGCATTGCTTTAAATGGAGAGAATCTTGAGGGATGGCTGTTATGAGGAAAGGCAGCCCAGAAACACATCGTTGTGTGTCTCAACTTTCGGTCTTTTACCCGAGCTAATCTGCCATTTTTTTTCTTCCTTGGTTAGGTTCAGGGATTAGAGATCTGATCTAGATTATCATATTAAAATTTGGACAGATTGTCAGTAGTGGACCTTGGATTCATTGGGTGTTTCGGCCATTATCACTAGACACCCTCATCCAAGGAGGCCCTGCCAGGGTCGATCAGGCCCCGGAGTGTGTCAATGGTTTGTATGAAATTGTAAAATTATAATCATTTTATCGAGGACTTCTGGAGAAAAAAACCTTTTTGCTCTTGTAACCACATTTTTTTTAACACAAGGAACAAGAATAATGCAACAAATCTGTAGAGTAACTTCTTGCAGCACTCATAGTTTTTAAATCAACTTACTGTGATAGATTTAGCTGCTACTTATCCAACACAGGTGGGTGGAAATGACTTTTTAGCAGCAGTTCACAGACAAAGTTGAACAGTAGCAACAGTCCCACATTTTCTCCAAAAATTCTCCATAATTTACATAGTTTACTGTAGTTGACTTTAGCTCGTCAGCTAACTAGCAGTCATAGCTTTGTAAGCCCTGAGGGAAAAGAAAGCTACAGAAAGGTGAAGTTTCTCCAGCTCGATCAAAGGCGGTCAGCATAACTTTCCTTGCCCTTTGGGGGTTCTTGCTCACACAATGCAATTTGTAGTGATAAACTCCGACAAAAAAGTAAGTAAGTAGGCAAGTAAGTAAGTAAAAATTTATTTATAAGGCACAAATTATAAACACATTTTTAAACTCAGATTTCACTGACCAAAGTGCTGTAAATAAATTATTATATGTATTTATAAACACAGAGATGTAATTATTATATATATTTAAAAAAAAAATAGGAACATAGGATATAGAATTATGAGGCCTTCAACAAAAAACACAGCGAAAAACAACAACTAGAGGACAGCTGGGATGAACAAAGTTACAGATATAATAAATGAGGGATTAGTGGGCAAAAAATGTATACAGGAAATGTCTTTGTAATTACGTAGGGTATCAGTGTTGAAAAATGCTACAGTTTTATGGAGTCAGTTACCCAGGCTTGTTAAAAACTTTTGTTATTGTGGTTAAAACTTGACACTTGAAGTCTTTGGCCTTAAAGTCCAGTAAAGGAGTTTATTTTGGCTGAATGACTAATCGACGTTTAGCTATGCTTTCCGTTACAAAGCAGCTGTGCTACGTCACAAATGAGCCATTTTAAAAACCTTTTAACCAAAAAGGGCCTGAAACTAAAATTTGAAGAAAAGTCAGAAATATGAATGAAATGATGAAATGATGTGCTGATCCCGCATCAAGTGAAACAAACAAACAAACAAACAAACAAACAAACAAACAAACAAACAAACAAACAAACAAACAAACACAAATGGAATAAATGGAAGCAAAATGAAGTGCTGTATTATTTGTATGATGTATCCACCTGAGACTATGACACACAGTAGAGGTTCTCAGTAGGCTGCGTCATGGTACAGTCTGCAAAAGCCTACCTGAAACTTGATGTTAAATACATGTGATATTTACTTGAACAATGCTTACAGTAACATGGTGTCACATTGTACCACTACATGTTGTGTTACTTATACTGCTGCAGCAGTAAACAAAGCGATACACCAGGTCATCAGAAATAAGATTCTCATTCTCTTGTAATGTACATGTATTATTTATGTTCTTGGCAACCTGGTAAATATACATAACATACATGACATGTTCCTGAGGGAAACATCTGCTTCTTCAGCTAAATGCTCCACCACCACCACCACTGTGTCTGCCTTCCAGAGCATACAGCTGTTTTTATTTATTTAAGTAAAAACAGCTGCATGCTCATATCATGGCATACATTTTTTACATTACAAATTTCTTTCAGCTTGATAAGTCATGCTTTAAATCTCATTCAAGTCACATCTTGGGTCAAAATCTCTGTTTTTAGCAGTATTTCACCAAGTTTATGAATATGTTGCACATCACAGCTGCACATCGCTGAATGGAGTATTTTGACATGAATATCATGAAAACGTGGCCGTTGTCCTCATATAGATCAACGGCAGTGAAGGAAATGTTGCTGTAGATTTGATATGTTTCTATGGATTACAGCAAAAATGAATTCAAGGTAACCAGGGAAGCTATGAGTGAGAAAGATAGCTTAAACAGTCTTTTATAACCAGAGTGGATCACTCAAATGCCTTATTCAGATAATGCATATCTTTGAAGTCAGAGTAAAGTGCAGCAAACCTGGTGCAGTTCAATTCTACTGCATGTAGAATTGGAAACAAAGCTAATATTAGTGCTCCAATACCTGCAGACCACAGCACTTGGAGGAGTCTCGAGGGGCTGCTGCTTTGTTTGAGGGTTTCTCTTGATATTTGTGTGCGGGTGTATGTGTGTGTTTGGATATGAGAGAGTGTGGCTTCAGGGAGGGGTGGTGGTCAGCGCGCTGGGTCAGAATGCTGGCGAGGTACTTTCACAGAGTTTCACTGATCGATAAGTGCTTTAAATAGGGACACAAATACCTGAACACAGCATTAATTTCAATAGCTGGAGCCTATTTAAGAAGGAAGCTTTTTTGCTGAATAGATTGGGTGGATAGTAACCACACAGACAGACTGTAAGTGGCTTGAAAGGCCAAAAATGCCACTAAATGCCTTCCCTGGTGTTAATTTGCAGGTGTTCGAGAGGGAAATCCAGACCGCACATGCACACACACACACACACACACACACACACACACACACACACACACACACACACACACACACACACACTAAGTAAAGTGTGGAGGCTTTTTAAAATAACTTTAACACTGTACTCGTGGTAAGTACGAGTCTTGTGACATGCATTCCCACAACAACATGCCCACCAGCTTCACCCAAATGTCTATGCAGATCAACACGCATCGGCATAACATGGATGTAGAAAGAATTTATTTGACCTGCGGTTGACAACAAACCACACACTTAAACACACCGATTAGTGCAGTGAGTCACAAACTATACCCTAGGCATGGATGACCAGTACAAACTTGTGAAGGGAAATGAAGCTGAATAAAGGTGAATTTGGTTGGAAAACATACACAAGCAAGTGTCAGCCAGTGGTGCTGTGCTGACTTTTATTTCATTAAAATTTCATTTGTCTTTTGTTTTTGTACAATGGTTGAAAATGTGGAGTGGGAGGGCAAGAGCTTGTTTTGGCTTAGAGTAGTGGCTCGTGGCATTTACCTGCCAAACTTTTTGCTGAGCTAAGCAGTAGTGCTTCAGCACACCCTGCTGGTGATGGCAATTTGCTTGCTCTCCCCAAAGTTTTTCTTTATCTACCGATTTATTTTTATTATCCTTGTTAGTGCAATTCATGCCATTAAGACTCGTTTATAATATGAGAACCCTGATCTTTGTATGAGGAATTAAACTGACACAGATTCATCCTGTCAGAGTTGGTTGTTGCTCCTTTTTTCTTTCCCACAAACTTTCAGGTTGTCCAGCAGGTTAATTTTGGGACAAAAAACAGGAGTGTGTTGACCTGCGTGTGTGAGTGTGTGTGTGCTGCCTCTAAGGGATTTGTGTCCAACCCGTGGATAGTGGACAGCTTGCGGCTGGATTGATGGCGTGACGTCAGCGCGCCGCTACCTCTCCCCGAGGGCAGGATTAGTCGGGAGCGGCAGAGACAGCGATCCGGTAATCTCCCGGTAATAAATGGGGGGAGTCGGGCACGTTTGAAACTGCCGGTACCGAGTGACACCCCGAGGCCCCCTGAGACTCCGGAAAAAGTCCCCGCAGTTGCAGCACGATGGGTCGCTATGTGGCTCCGCAGCAAACCAACGCGCCCCGGGCAGGTAAACGCAGCAGGTAAGCTGTGGAGACGTATGGGCGAGCTTGTCTCAGGAGGATTTACACTGGCAAGGTGTTCACTGTCTGTCAACAACTGCTGGGGTTTTATTTTTACTGCTGGAGTCTGCCGTGGTGCATGTGCGCGTGTATAGGCAGCTCTGGGGGAGATTATGGGTGGTTCCTGTCAACTTTGCAGCCCGTGCGAAATTAGAGTAAAATACGTCAAATGAAATTGACTGTAAAGGATTTTTTTCTCCCCCTCTTGCCTAAATGCTCTTAGCGGTCTTTTCATGAACTAACACGCTCAGGCTGCTGCGCTGGACCTGTGGATGTCAGGGATGCAGGGGAGGATCACGAACCCACGTGAACTCGGTTCACTCATCTGTTGTTGACCGACCTACTGCTGCCAAGGGTATTTATGAGAGATTAGAGAAGACATCATAGGTGAATGGCAGACTGGTCTATCTATCTATCTAGTCTGGTTTAGTGTTTTGGTTGATGTGATTATGCTCTACATATTAAAGATTTCTCTTGTCTCTACTTGTCCCCCACTCTAAAGGCCATCGTTTAGTAGGCATTTATTTACTGAAATTCACTATTTAAGTTTCAAAGGTTTAAAACTGGTGTCCCTCTCCCTCTCTCTATGAGAGCAACTCAGAAGGGGGCCAGAATAAAGGACCACTTGTCAAGCCATGACTGTAAAGCTTACCTGCCTCTGGGTGTTTATGGTTTGGCTCTCACCTACTTGGCACCTGCCTCAGAATAACCAGATAACACCTACTTAGAGTCACAGGCAAATTTGTGGCCACCATGTTACTTTTACCGCTACCGGTTCTTTACTGCCAGTTCACTTTATTTTGCGGGTCAATGTGAATAAAGGTCCAATTAAGCCGGTGATGATTAGTGAGCGGCTTCCTCCGCGGTCAGCGCGCTGAGATCAGAGAGAAGCCTCAGGAGTTTTGCGCATGAAAAAAAAAAGATGAAGACTGCGAATGGTCCAGTGAATGGAGACAAAAGAAGACAGAGACGTTGTGGTTCTGCACCACTTGGGACAAACAGTGCGGTTGTGTGTGTGTGTGTGAATGGGCGGTGCGCTGACTTGGGTTGAGAGAGAGAGACAGTACCACCGCCGGACACGAGATAGAGAGAGAGAGCGAGAGAGAGAGGGAGAGAGAGAGAGAGAGGGAGATTGCGCTAGGCGAGAGACAAGAGTGTTGGTTGGAAACACACAAGGTGGATGATTCTCGTGCGTGCAGCAGCAGCAGCAGTAGACACACCACCGTGCGTCTTTACGCTCAGAGATCACCCAGCTCTGATCTCCTAACCTCTCCTCTTTCTTGCTTGTCTAGCAGCAGCTTCACCTGCGAAGCCACAGCGGAGGACAGCGGAGCTTCTCAGCGGACACTTTGCTGACTGAGAGACGGACGCACAGAGCCCTCAGCGTACTTTAACCATGGAGGAGAGTCAGTCGGAGTAGGGTAACTTACTACAACCTACACCATCCACAAACAGACTGTCACAAAGGACGCCAATCTTCAAGATGGCCCGATAAATTCTTGACGCCGTGCTTCGGAGATTGGATTGTCCATCTCTCAGTAGCGGAGGAGACAAGCAGAGAGGCCGTTATTTGGTTATTTCAGTCTTCAGATGGACCGTGTGCCATCCGCACTTGCTGCTAAGATGCGCTGGATCACACTGGTGCTTGCCGGCTTGACTTTCTGGGGCAAAGTTACTATTTGTAATTGTTTCGACTACGAGGAGCCAGACTATGAATATTATGAGGAAGAGAGAGCGGAGACCATTGACTACAAGGACCCCTGCAAAGCTGGTGAGTCATTTTACTTTATTTTAGCTTTTAAATTATAAAAGTAACACAAGAACTATATTTATTACTCTGGTCGCGGTGATCCTGCCCTCCTACAGCTGGCTCCGAGGCGGCACGTGCATGTGTGTATGAGGGATGACAGCGCGCTTCTGCCTATAACCGCATAACCGGTGTCGGTGTCTGTGGCGATCTCGCAGATGCATGCCACGTGCATGCCACGGTGACGGTCACGTTAAGTCTGATGCACTTTTCAATGCATGCAAACACACAAACATGCTCACATTCAGCTCGAGCATCCCCCAGAGTCCAAATGTTGGTGGCGCGCATGGATCGCATGGATGTGTAGGTTTGCGCGCGTGTGCAGATGTCAAGTCAACTAATAACAGGGATAAAAATAACAGCTGGATTTACACAGGCGCGGATTCACGCTCTGTCTCTCTCACACACGCGCGTGCACACGTGATAAACATTTAACATTTACGTAGTTGTTGTGGAGTAACACCTTGATGTGGCTTAATAGGCTATGAACGAGTTTCTTGTGTGTAAAAAATAAAAGAGAGAAAATGTTTCACTGGATCGAAAATAAATGTGTCGGTTGTGTCGGCGAGTGGTTGCCAGTTTTTAAAGTTGGTTTTATACATAAAAAGTGTAGTTTTTTTAAATAGGTGTTTTATTGGGGGTGTCTTTGTCTTTTTCACCGCAAAGCCTGCAGATTTATTTTGGATTTTATATAGTCGCTCACTTAACCAGTCCCTCTCCTCCTAGTTATTCTCCTCTGCTAGCGCCTGGACCATATCCTTTAAATACAGTACTTGTTGGTGACCATTTACATATTCCCATTTTATTAAGGCTGGCGATGATGGGAAATGTTTTAGACTGTTACTAGTGTAATGACGACCAATGGCAGCACCAGATAATTTATAGAGGGTCGCATAGAAACTGGTATTATTACGTTTTCAGCGGTGTGAATTATCCATGTTTTTCTGCTTATCCAATTAATGGTTACGATTTTTGTGAGAGCCTCTTCCAGCTGTACTAGGGCTAGAAGAAGGGTACACCCTGGACAGGTCACCAGCCTGTTATAGGGCTGACAGAGAAACAGACAGACACACTTACCTATAATCAATTAAGAATCACTAATAACCAAATATGCGGCAGAGAACCCACGGAGTCACCAAGACACCATACAAATACACAGAAAGGGCCCAACAGGCCAGTGGATTCAACCCAGGACCTTCTTGCTGTGAGGTAATGGTGTTTACCACCAGTCACTGTGTAAATGACTGTAGGCCAAAGAGTAATTAGATTCAGTCCTCACTCTTCTTATTATCTTATACAGACAATACATCTAATGCTTTTTTTTTTTTACCTTCACTTGATGAAAACAAGCTTGTGCTGCTGCTCAAGTTATTAATTTTTAATTATTGATGAGCTATAAAATTATTACCTTTTTTCTTAGGTTTTATGTTTTTGTTCATTTGGGAACAAAAGTGATGGAGAAATTGTTCTGCAAAAAGGTGTTCCTGTAAAACAGAAGAATACATGTACCTCAGGACTGATGAGTATATACACAGTGCCCTGTGGAGCTCCATCCTGTGTTGTGTTGGATGACCACAGTTAACTGTGTGGTGGCCCTGGCCATCCTTGGCCACTACTTGGCGCCTCCCCTAATGATCCCTGAAGTGCACAAACCATTAATAAGAAAAATTTGGCACCTAGTAGTTGTGTCTTAGGTAAAAGCGAAAATGCAGTTCAGTTCAGTTTCATATATAGAGCAGCAATTCACAATCACAGTAGGCTCAAGGTGCTCGAGTTTGCTCCAAAATTAGAGAGAAAACGCCAACAACGGGACACATGTGTGATGATCTTCTTGCTTTTAATCCTAGAACAATGAATTTCATAAGCTAACTTACTATTTTTTTGATATATTTTTTAAGGTTTTTCTGACCCTCTCCTCTCCTCTTTTTATAAGAGGGATGTTGGGAGGGTGTAAAATAAATAAGCATCTTTTAAAATCTGGATCCTTGTTTGGGGTTACACCCTCCTGACTTTGTGTGTCTTTCTCTGTGTGTGTTTGTGTACATGCATGTCCATGTGTGTTTTAGTGGTACTTAATGTTGTCTGCGATGACACATTGGACTGATAAGAACTCCACCCCAGAGCGCTAAGCGTCCGCAAGCTGACCAACACACATTCCTCACATACCAAATACACAAACCTGACAACCGTGGACACTGGCCAGTGTGTGTGTGTGTGTCTGCATGTGTGTTTGCTCATGTGCATGTTACACTGATCTCTATGTGGGTGATTTTTATGTTGACTCTGCAATCCCATGTCTCTGTGGCTTTTAGCTATGCAAAGAACTTACCGTTCATGCGTTTGTGTGTGTTTTGATGGGAGCCCGGCAGGTTAAAGGGAGTCCGTAAGTCTACGCATGTTTGCGAGACCGAGCGAGTCTTTAAGGTTAAAATAACTGAGAGAAAAAACACAGCGAATGCATTTATTTTCTGAAAATATCGACGAACATAAAGAACCTTCTATACTCAGCTGCTGAGATTTCTTGCAGCACATTGCATAAACACACACAGGCACACACACTCCTAATAATCAACACATATGTTCATCTTATAAGCCTTATAATTTTACAAGTGCCATTTGCTTTTAGGCATTTCTGTTTTACTGGACATTTGACAATTGGCACCTTTTTACATCATTTGAACATGTATAGCTCATTTATATTAAATACTGAGTCCCCAAATTTCATTCTCCCTTTATTTTCTCCTCTGATGATATGGTTTATAATAAGAAAATGACAAAACCATAACATCTCAGAGTCAGTGTAGGTTTTTTAAACTGTGAATCCAGCCCCACTGGTGAGGTATGAAACTGCTGTGGGTGGGGTGTGGACGACCAAGGTAAAAAAAATATGTAATTAACTTGAATGATTTGTGCAGGATCGGATAAGCGGAAGAGGATGGATGGATTTGTGCAGAGATAATAAATATGAGTCTGGTGATGCAATGTTGATGACCTTTATTTCTCTAAAATTTAATTTGGGTCATTTTTTTATTGTTAATAATTGCTAAAAGCTGTGCATGTGTGTGTGGTGGGGTCAATGAACTGTTTTTTCGGGTTCTGAAGGCGGAAAAAAAATTGAGAGCCACTGGTGTGGAGGGTGCTCTGGAGCTTTGGCCTGTTTTGCATGATGCTCATCGGCAGATTCAGTTTGCTTATCTTCTCATCCGGCTCAAAGTTTGCAAAGTTTTCTTCATTTTATGGTGTCAGTTTATTGTTTAGATGCACAAGTCTTGGGCTAAAAAATAACATTACTGTAAATACAAATGAGTAAATGATTCTGTTTTTGTTTTATGCCTGCATCCTCACCACCTGGTGTCTGTAACTGTCCCACTTAGTACTGTGTGGGAGCATGTCACTTAATATCTGCCTGCACATTCTGAAATATAAGCTTTCAATATGCTAATACAGCCACAGATACGGACACAGAAATGTTTCAGTGTGAGCCTGCAGAGCCTCTGACAGACACTCATGAGTGTCTGCTGATGTGCAGCTGAATTTAAACCCACTCGCACGCACAGATCTGACTGTCTCCTGAGATTTTCTGGAGTAATCGTGTTGCAATTAATGCACTGACTTGGCAGCTATATGCAGCTTGTAAGAAGTGGAAGCGCGACTCATTCCACGCCTGACCCCATGGCATCGGTCTGAGTGGTTGGTATTCCGCCTCCTGTTTTTGCTGGGAAAACACAAGGGGAATATTTGGCTGTCTGCTTATCTCCTCCGAGTCCCGCGCTGGTAGACAGGGGAACACACACTTCCATGCCTTTGTGAAGTGATTTCCCTACGCGAACACACATGCACACATGCGCACACACACGGTACACACACACATGCTAAGCTCCCTCCATTCACCCGCGCTTATCTCTTCCTGGTTGTCTGCATCCTGCTACTCAGCTGGAGATGACACACATACGCGCACGCCCACACACACAAATGCGCACACGTATGTGCCCCTACGCTCACTCAAGAGTCATTCATGCTTCCTTCCAAATCACTGTTCTCATAAAATCCTCACACACATCGAGTGAAAGCTAAACAAACCTCGGTATCTAAAGGCTGTGGGTCTTTTCTTCAGGAGGAATCCGAGACATAACTACCTTTTCTCTACTTTAAACACAATAGTCGGGCATCGTAGGAGTGTGTGTGGGCACAATGTGTTGTTTTTTATGGACACACATCACTGAGATCAGGTGTTACAACACATTTTTTTAAAGCAAAATTTGTTGGAGGGGTGGCACAGTGGCAAAATAGTTAAGAATTGTTGCTTGACAGCAAGAAAGTCCTAGCTTTGAATCCACCGGCCGGCACGGGCACATCTGTGTGGAATTTGCATATTCTTCCTGTGCCTGTGTGGGTTCTCTCTGGTGCTCCAACTTCCTCCCAAAGTCATGCATGTCAGATTAAGCAGTGAGTCTAAAAGTCTGCCACAGTTGCCAACTTCTATATTTCTGCGTTAGCCACGCCACCCGGTCCAGGGTGTACTTCACCACTTGCCCTTTGAAAGCTGGAATAGCCTCAGGTCTCCCACAATGCTAATGTGAATAAGCAGTTTGGAGAATGGATGAATGAAATTAATGAATGAACCAAAGTTGTTTATTCTCTGCATCATGTGCACCTAAAGCAGATTGTCACTGCACATAGTCAGGTAACATGGCTAGTTACATCACAGTCTTCAATTCAACCTTTCTTTGGAGGGATCATCTCATAAACTGTTTCATATTGGCTGACGCTCATTCAGATGTGATGGTGGAATATATAAGGTACTATACTACACTGTACTTTACTGTAAAATAACTGTGATCTGTTCTATCAGTTTCTCATTTTATATGCAGATACTGGCACATGGGATTTAAAGAACCATTTAAAGTGTACGCCACAGACTGAGGGAATTGCGTTATCTTGTTCACCACAGAACCAGATGCAAGGTGTGCTTGCTTGAAAGTCTCGTGGATAGGTTTGTTTCAGTCAAGAAGGACAGCAGAAAGAGCGTCAAACAAAACAAATCCAAAATAAACAGGACACGGATTAAGTCAGACATACTGTAGCATGAAAAGGAGGAGCTGTGGTGGAGGTTGCAAAGTGGCTTGCAGATGCACACCAGGTGCTCTTATCAATATTGAGGGAAAAAATCTGATGTTGTTATACAGGTTGATGAACATTATACATACATATATCCATGCAATGTGTTATGCGTGTGTACACTTTCTACCTTCAAATGTTCTGCTAGGCCTTTGCTGCAATCACCTTTAGGTGCTGCTTGTTTGTGGGTTTCTTTGTCATCATTTCCATAACTTAGAAGCTGCTCTGTTGGGATGAGATCGGAAGACTGACTTGGCCAATCAAGAATATGGCCTTTATTCGCCTGGAGAAGCTATTGTGTTGTTTTTGCTTTATACTTTAGGTCATTGTCCATTTGCACTGTAAAGCACTGTCTGATCAGTTTTGCAGCATTTGGCTAAGTCTGAGCAGAGAATATAACCCTGTACACTTCAAAATCTATCCTGCTACTTCTATCAGCAGTTGCATGATCAATAAAAAACACTAGTAGCCTGGTTGCACAAACAGGAATACATGTCTAACGCCATAACGTTACCTCCAACATGGTTTATACATGATGTGGCATACTTTGATAATGAACTGTTTCCCTCCTTCTCCATGCTTTTGTTGTTGTTGGTTTTCTTAACAATGGGAATAATTCTATGGATT
This sequence comes from Oreochromis niloticus, assembly GCF_001858045.2. NCBI lineage: Eukaryota > Metazoa > Chordata > Actinopteri > Cichliformes > Cichlidae > Oreochromis > Oreochromis niloticus. The sequence goes on along the minus strand of NC_031971.2, from coordinate 14,947,937 downwards.
TCCACTTTAGTTATCGTCTGTGGTGTTTCAGGCTTCCTTTTTTTTAAAGAATGCACTGGGCTAATTATACAGATCTTTTATCTGCTTAATTTGTCATAAAGGAACAGCAGTAACCTGGTTATAAAAGAGCTGCTTGTCAATCAATTGTTGAATTAATTTTGAGCCTTTGAAAACGTTGAGACTGTATATTGAAATGACTTTAATTCCTCAACAGTTAATGCAAAGCTTTTGTTGAAACCCTTGAATTAAACCTGAAAGTCTGTGCTTCAATCACATCTTTATTGTTTGATTTAAAACCCACTGCAGTGGCATAGAGAGAAAGAAATTAGTAATGATAACCAATACAGCTGATTAGTACGAGTTGAACTCACACTTAAATTTTCTAGAAGTGTCCCAAGCGTACCTTGGATCCTGGGATTTGAACGCCTGTGCACGTATATGTTCGCTGTGTACTGTACATGCAGCCCACCAAGTCGTGACAGTGAGCTGCAGCTACTGTTCATCCCTTCCCCCATTCATCAGTAGGAAGGAAACTAGAGCAACATGTGTATGTGTACATTTGGCACCGCGGCTGCCTTGCATCTGTGTGTGTTAGCGAGGGAGCAAGTGGTCTCACTCATATTATATTAAACAGGATTTTCCCGAGCAGAGTGCTCCTGCCACTGAGCTTCCGAAGTCTTCCTCAGGATTCCCGCCTCAGCACAAACTCTGCGGCCATGCCCAGGGCCGACTGTTTGTTCTGGAGCGTCATTGTTCCGGAGCAGCAGAAGCCATGAGTCAGCATCGCCTTCACATTGCCCACCTGCCACGCACCGTTCAATTATTAAATGTCTGGGTGCTTTTATGTCACCCAGCTTTCCCTGATGGTATTTATAGAAGCAAAAAAAATAAAAAATAAAAAATCAGACCCATTCACACATTAATGTCTAAAGGAAAGCCTCTTTCTCCTGGCAGTCAAACTTGTTTTGTTGTCTAAGTACTGTAGCAGCAAAGCTATGCTCACAGCTCCTCCCTACACTCCACCTGCTCCAGTTGCAATCTTTGATGCCTAAGCAAGCTAACCCTACAGGAGTGATGACCATATACCTGAGCAAGCCTGTAATGTCACCTGTGGCTGAAGACAGATACATTTAACCAAACCAGGTAAAGAGAAATCTTTTTTTGAGTTGAGATCTCTGACAAGGATCTCTTTAGGATCCTTATGATGTCATAAATTCTGGTTTTCTCAGTCTTTAATTGCCCCCATAGATAATCAGCACTGTTGAGATCAGGTGACTGTGGAGGGCAGTTCATCGTACCTCTTCTTTCCTCTTCTGTGGTCTTCTGCTGCTGTACGACTCCTTGTGGTGCTGCTTCTCCTTTGTACAGAGTTCACCAAGCGATGTCTCCATTTCCCTCTCAATATCATACTGCTTAGTGGAATTTGAGGCACAGCTAATGGACGAACAACAGCTACAAGTTGATTATTTCAAAAATTCCTCCCATGTGAGTCAATCAATTCCGCCTGAGTCTCATGTGAAGGCTGCTTCACTGGAAAGAGCTACAACACAAAGAAGTCTGATGTGCTGCTCACTGTCACAAAAAAATAAAAGTAAAATGTAGGTTAAAGTTTAGCATACTAACCAGGTTTTCTACACTTAACTTCACGACATAGTCTTTCTCTTTATTACTTGATTACCCAAAGCGTAACATAATTTGTTAAGCTTTGAGAATTTCATACGTTTTCCTTTTTAATGTTAACTTTTAAATCACTCAGTCAGATGATTTTGAAATGCAGCAGTAGCTACCATAACTTTGCCTCCAGAAATTAAAACATTAGACGATCTTAAGTTGTTTAATGCAAAAGGCAAAATTACGACTTAAACAAAAGAAATTCTGTGATCACTGAAATGGGCCTTCTGCTGGTCTTAATGGCTACTCTCAAAGGTTTCTATTTTTTGTAGTATGAGTTGCTATTGCTTCTATTATTATTGTTAGCTGTGCCTAGAAGTCCTATATATGTCGTCTGCTTTTTGATTAAATAATATGTGTTGTTCCTGTTGTATAAATAAATAAAGTACAAAAACATACACAAACACAAATACTTTATTAGCCAACTGCCTTTGATACAGCAGCAGAGTTGAAGTATGGATGGAGCTAGCCTTGTCAGATTTCATGCCTTCACTTGATCTAACTGAAACTCATCGTTTATGGTAACTGCGCTGAACTCCAACTTCAAATGAAGTTACTCATCCGGTAATCGAAACTATGTAGTCACACCTGGGTTCAGCTATCTGCGATCTCAACAAGAACAACATTGTTCTCCGTTCTATGACTTTCATTTGTGCATTTAAAGGCCCGTTGGCTGCTCGTTCCCTGGGTGCAGACCCGGGGCACGCTGACGGGAAACCGAGCCGTAATCACGTCCCGTCACAATGTCTGGCCAAACCCATGACCCGCTAGGGAGGAATCCCAGTGTCACAGTAAAGTGATTAGGGGGTTACACCAGTAAGTGTGTGTGCATGTGTCATATGATATTATGTTATTCTGTCTCGTACCAAACATTTCTTCGCCCGATCTCGCTGTCAATTTATAGTTCAGAGTTCTAAGTGAGCAAGGCCTTTGAAATCTTTTCATTCATTTCAGATTTAATTACACAGCAACCAGTTCACAACACAAGTCATCTCAGGTCACAGCACATTTAAGGTCAAGACCTTAGAAAAAAGAGAAAACCCCCTTTGAGCAATGAACAGTGGAGATTAGGTGATTTTTACTCAACATATTTGTGCTCTTCTACACTTTATCTTCCATCCATAGCATTTTACAGCATTTTTGTCTTTTGCTTTTGATCTCTTGGCATAGACTACTAGAAGTATTTACTGAAAAAACTAAAAATAGCTCCAATGGACAAAAGCTCCTGTTCACTGGATTTGCTTATGATCAGTCTGGACTTCATTCCGGGTCATTTCAAACGTCCAGGTGTGTGCCTCACGGCCCTGCCATCTGTTTTCAGCTGTGTTCACGGATGAAGAAACTGTGCTTATTCTAATCTCTAGACAAACACACACGCACACTGTGGCGCAGGTAAACACAGTGATGTGTCAGTGTAGAAGTGTGTAACTGGGTCTTTGTCAGTGTCTGGGACTATATTTACGTCTGTAAAAACATATAATTAGAGTTTGCGTGTTTTGTGTGGACCTAAGAGTCAGACCTCAGCGCGACTGGTGATTTTAAAGTTTCTAATTATGGTTTCAATTCAGTGATTACTCACCAACATACTGTAAATACCCAGTTTTATTCAGGATTTTTTTCTATTGCATGTCACTCTTGTCTCTTGCCTCTGTGTCTCTCTCTGTCAAACCTACTTGCAGCAGGGTGTGGATATGAACATTTTTGGACTTGGACTAAGCAGCTACATTTTTCGCCTTTCCCCCCCCCTGGAAGTACATTTTTGACCAGTGATAGAAAAACTGCAGCATCTCTTTACATTCCAGCACCTTGCAGTAAGTGCAGTAGCTCGTCAGTATTCCATCTTAAACACTCAAAGAAGAATAGAAATGGCCGTTTCAGTTTCAAGTGCTACTCAAAGTCATACTTTGCTTCACAATGGACAATGGGGGCTGTGGACAGTTTGGTTTCACAGCAGTTATTTTGGGTTTCGGGATAAAAAAAATCCATAGAGACAATCCATGTAACATCTCCAGGAATGTCAACACTTTACAATTTGTGTTTGAACCTAATGTTTGATCAGAGTGTTGTGAACGTTACGAAGGTTGATACGTGGGCTTGTGTCACACATAAGCCGTGTCACAAGCCCCCTCCGTGTGCTCTGTAAAGGAAGGCCAACTTGAAAGTGCTTTAAAATTGTATTTTTTGGAATGGTCATGGGCGCCTGACTCCTTTAGTTGGTAAAATCAGTCTAATGTTATACAAGACCATAAGACTATTTACTTATTTATGACCTCTGTATGTATTAACCTGGGGAAATCTATGATTTCAATCACCAGTTTCAAAACTTACTGAATATGGTTTTTGCAAACTTTGTAAATTAGGAGTAAAATAGATAAAAAGAAGCAAACTCACCGAGCCAGATCACTCTCCAATATTTACCTTTAAAGGAAATATTGTATTTTGTATAAATTCATTTGGGTTTTTAAATTCAAGACGTTTGTAGTGCAGTAAAAGTCAGATAAGAGATTACAGGCATTGATTTGTAAATGACCTGACATGAAAAACTTGATCTTAGTATATGATATTATACCACTATGACTAACTAGGCAGCTCATTCTCTTTCTCTTAGCAACGCTGTCTTTAAACATACAACACACTTTGGAGTAGAAGTGTAAAAGTGAGGTCAGAGGTCAAATGTGACATGATATTTTAACTCTTTATATGGTACTTTATACATATTGACAATACATACTGAACTTGTAAGATTCATAGTTTCTAAGTCATAAAGCTTTTTGTCAGTTTGGTATAAAAAAATCATGGAGCTGATTTTAAAGATTTTGGTGTTGCATTGAGCAGTGTCCAAGTCTTTCAGTCAGCTCCAGCCTTCACTTGTCGTGCCTAACTTTAAAAGACCGAGATGGTGATGGGCAAAAGTCGAGGTTTCAGAATATTAGTTGACAAACCAGTGGAGGCATCTATATCCATTTTTTAATCTTCGGTATCACCGTTGTCTCTTACAAGGGACATGGAAATCTTGAATCCATATTAGGCTTTTTAATGTAATCATATTTTTTCCCCTTTTACACTTAACAGATCATGTTAGCTTCCAGGCTCATTGATATTTCCCCTCACTTTGCACTGGTTTGCTCTACTGCATGTTTCAGTTATAGTCTTTAAAAAACAAGCCAATATGAATGGCTTCCATTTGAGTATTTACGCACTATTGCTTTAGTCCTGGTAGTGCTTTTGATTCTGGCCTTCATCACACAGGCTGCTTGCTCATCCAGGACTTCCGTTAAAACAGAATCATTCGTAGCAGAGTCGAGTTTAAATCGAGGCTGAGCCTAAAGAAGTAAAACAATGTGAAGCCAGACAGTGAAGTAATGCTTCAAAATATCAGGAGCTCCAATGGGTAAATCAAAGTGTGATAATCCAGCTCTGACCAACGCAAAGGAACTATCTTCAGCTGCTCCCTTATTTCCCAAGGGGTTACCACTGCGGATGGATCCACATATTTGATTTGGCACAAATTTTACGCTGGCTGCCCTTCCTGATGCAACCCTCCTGTTTATCCGGCACTAGGATTACACCAGCTTGCGACCCCTGAGGCTGGGTTCATGTCTCCTCCTGGTCTAGAACCGGGAATCTTTCATGTGTAAGGCAAATGTGGTAATCACTACACAACAGAGCATACACACAGTATATATTTTTTAAAAATGCACAAAACAGGTTCTTTACAGTATAAACACAGATTTCCTTCTTAACAAAGCTGAGTTTTTAATAGTGAACAGATATTTGGGTGGAACACCAATTTAATAAATCCACTTCATAAGCCTCTCAGCTCAAAAGCATGCCGTATTGTAACGCTTTGAGGCCTGCATTTTTGGTACTTTGGCTCATCGTGACCTTTTCCGGCACCATCAGTGTCGAACTGCAGCACCTGCTGTTGGTCGCGAAGGGTTAAAGTAGATAAAGCAGCTTGCACAATGATTAGTTTTGGAGAAAATCCTCAAACGGGGCCGAGATAATCTCTTTTTTAATATAACGGCACGTTCGCAGCCACATTTATATACAGCATAATAATATCACACGAGTGAACGGGCTCATATACATGCACATGTTCACACACATGGACGCCCACATCTTAGCCCACCTACACTGTGACCTTATATTTGCTTAATGAGGAGCTTAGTGAGGTGTGTGTGTGCGGTCATTGTGTATGTGTGTTTGTGTTAGATACACCCCAGTGAGTACAGCATGAGTGTAGAACTCAGTAGTGCATAATTGTGTACTGTACTGTAGTGCAGTCAAAACGTACAGAAAAAAACCTGCAACATTTATCACAAATAACATTCAAGCAAACAAATCTGTTTAAAAAAAACAGTTAATCTAGCTGCATTTTCACCATCTTAGTTTGACAATGTCTTATGTGACAGATTAAATATCTTGAGAACTCAGTAGTTTACTTTCATGCCTTGAAAGCTGCTGGCGTCTCCTTTAAACGAGGGCTCTGATGTGATCAAAACCTTTTTTTAAAAGCTTTGTAATGAAGCCTGGAGTCTCTCTGTCTTTTTGGAAACTTTGCACAATAAATCCGTACCGACAGATGCGGTAATGAAGGTGTTCTCTGGTCACATATTCAATTTTCAATGCCTGAAACGCCCCTGTTGTTGTTAGCGTAGCTCTTAGCAATCCCATGATGCCTTGTTTGGTTGGAACGTGGCCATCAGTGGCTGTGTTACAAACCTGCCAAGTAATTAAAAGGGCTAACTGGACATCTGAGTTGCAACTCATTGCATGGAATAACAGAAGATTGACCTCATTCTCTATAGACCTGCACTTTCAGGGTAGTGAAAGCATAATGAATAAATCAGCATAGATGCAATGAATAATATGTAGATTCTCCTTTACAGATGTCTATGATATTGTAAGCTGTGTGTTGAGGGTGTTTTGAGCATTTATAGATACACATACTTATTATTCAGACTATTTTTTAATTAAAACCTGGTTGTTCTGAAAACAGATGGTACGTTACAAAGCTGAAGCCAGACAAGTATTACTACACAGGAAATAATCACTTCGATCTAACTGCTTTGAATTCTTGTTTAACTTCATCAGTTATAGTTATAGGCTCTTTCTCTACCTCTTTGCACTCGCATTTTGAGCGTAGTTAGAAATTACAAATCATACATCAATCGACATTAAAAACGCATTTCACTGATAGCATTAGGATTAATATTATCATTCCAGTTTTAACGCTTTTATCACAAACTCTACTGGGAAAGATAATGCAGTGAAACATTTCTGTGGCAGTACTCAAATGAACATGGCAACGACTGTGAGTGTTTAAACTAGTTTAAGAGAAACCCAAGCAAAAACAAAAATCTTTTCCATCTGGTGATCACAAAACAATCATAAACAACCACAAAAGTTCAAGCAGGGAAAAATAATACATTACTAAAACAGGGCAGCTATTATTTTTTATTTAAATCCTAATTGAATCGCATTGTGTTATCATTGTATTAAAAGCTTATGTTTGATTGCTCTTTTGCATCAGTGTGTGCATGCTTTGTTCAGATGACAATGAGTGACGCTTGCGTCTGTTGGACATTTGCTGTCGGGCTGCAGAATTACTTGCAGAAAGCCGACTTCAGCTGTGTCTGCTTGAGAACTTGATCAATAAGACACAAAGCAGTCTAGCTGCTAGCTGGCAACATGGTGGGCTGGTGGGGTGAATACGTGTGAGTAGTGATGACTCTACCTCTCAGACTGTGTTTGGTGCATTACTGTTGTGTGTGTGTGTGTGTCCCTGTGTGCTGCTGTGTGTGTTTGCTGCAGTGCCCCTGCTGAAGGGCGAACAGTAAGGCCCTGGTCAGCATGATGTAGGCCTCCTGGGACGTCCTGGGGTTTTTGGATCAATACCTTTCCTCCTGCATCTCCCTGCATCACTGTTCTCATCCCTCCTCACCCCATGGCTTGACTTTGGGCTATTTATGGTATCTCTATGGATTAACAAGACCCTAACAATCAATGGGCCAAACTTACTATCACTGTACTCCCCCTCCACTTCTCACTTTGTATCTCTGCTTGTGTCAGCTCCTTTTCTCTGGAAAACTTTTAGTCCTTATATTTTTCCCTTGTTGTCCTGAAATGTTCAGAACCAAGAGAAGTGTAATCTCAGGACACTGTCACATTCACGCTGGCCCACAAATAGAAGCAAAAATGAAGGGAAAGTCTTTTTCCAATGCACATGCAAGGTGATGCAGACTGTGTTTGTATGAGGATTGTCACATTGTCCTTTCGCTGTTGAAGTGGCAGATTTAAGTCGATTGTTTGTTCAGTGTTTTTTGTTTTTTCACCATTCTGTGGCTCACTATGACAGCAGAGAACATACTAGAGGAAAACTTTGACACCCACAGCAGTTTGGTGTCAGAAATAACAATTCTAATAGGCCTATCCAGACCACATCTTAAAAAACGTGCTGGTGTAATTGTGCGGTTTTTGCGACTTTATGCGTCAAAGTCGCACCCAGATCAGCCTTTTCACATACTATTAAACTTGTTTTTATATGTGTTTTTAAATGGTTTTCCTTTCAACCAAGGATTAATCCAATCCAGACTGTTGTTATAAAATGCCCAGGGAAAAAATATATTTAAAGGGATAGCAGAGTCTGTTTTGCATTCAGTCTTGCATAAATAACCAAGCTGCAAATACTCGAAAAATGACAGCTAGAAGTTTGATTAGTACCATTCATGACAAATGAAGAATGGATTTTCCTAAACAAATCTCTTTCCAAGCTGAACTGTGCACAAGTGTGTGACGTACTGCCCTCATTAAAATACCAAAAACTGATTGGTCATCTCTGTGAAGTTCAGCATGAACCCAGTTATGTAGCAACCACCACCTGCAGCTCGAGTTTGAGTCAGATTTAGCAACCAAGACACTGAATCATGAAAGATTAATTAAAGAAAGACTGAAAAGAATTAATTTTTCAGACTTTCAGAAGTTAAATTCTGATGCTTTTTGTTGGTGTTGACTACTTTGGACTATTGTGCGAACAAAGCCAGCTGCTCGTTGCTCTCTCTTGATTGTACAGTGTGCATTCAGTAAGTTATGCAATAAAAGCAGCGATTAACATGATGTTTAATAAATGCATATCTTCGCACATCTATTTCTTTTACTGTTTCAAGCTACCTCAGGCAGCCTGATCAGATGCTGGCTCTTTCTGGTTTAAAAGATGACTTTTTACATAATATATATAAAATAAACACATCGCTTCACATCCAGCTCTAATTTACATTGCTATCCTTCCAATCTAAGCAAAATATAAAACACCACTAAGCCACACACACTCCCAGACTGCATCTGATGTTGTTATTCATAAATCTATGGACGCAGTGGTTTGCTCTTCTCTGTAACAATAGTGCCGAGTTGAGCACAATGGCACCCTGACCCCCTTTTCCTTTAGCGGCAATCCCGATTAGCTAAGTGACAATCTTCTCCCGTGCCATTGTTAGTGTATTAGTGTCTTGAATCCCTGTGGAGGCCAATAACTCAGCTCAGCTAATCACTCAGAGATGACTATCGTTCAGTTGTCCATTGTTACAAGCTAGCGGGGTAATTGTGTTTATGTGTGTGTCTATGTGTATGTGTGTGTGTGTGTTGGACTGAGGTGATGAAGAGACTGAGGAGGGAAGGTCTATTACAGTACGTGCACTGCAGCTGTTTTTGCCACCGTGTAGCTTCTCAAAGGTATCGAGGTATCATTGCAGCTCGCCTGTAGACCTGACATTTGAAAAATCGAAGCAGCATGCTCCCTGACGGTGATGTTGGACCAAAAGTTCTAATTAAGTCTTTGATTTGTCCTTTTCATGTACAAACATAGATAAATGCACATTTTTATCTGTTTTCAGGGTCACCCTGAAATGATTACATTTTATGTTTTCTCTTTAATCTCATTAATATATCAAAAAATGAAGCAAAAACAGGTTTTTGGACTGTTTTTTAATTTTAATTCTGAGTAAAGTTTAAGACTCTTTACCCTCAAAGCATCATTGTCAGTAATTTCTCAGGTTGTCTTGGGAAAGTCAGCATCATCAACATTAATCTGTTGTTCTCAGCAGGATGGTTGAAAGGAGACTGAATGGGGAGTGCAGGTGCACAGCCATATTCCAGTCCTTTTTTCAGAAATCCTGCATTTTGTTCATGGAGCTTTTAGAGATTTTGGAGTTTTCCTAAATACAGCCCTTGTGTTTTCTTGGCTAATATGTTGTGGTTGTCTTTTGTTGAAACGTAAACACCAAAATGGAGCGCTTGTAGCTTGAACCTCCTAAGGAAGCACAGACTGGAGCCACTCCTATTTTGCATTTAGAGGAACCCACTGAAGTGGTCTGAGCATCCGATCGGATGTTTCCACTTTCATTAAGAGTAACTGGTAGAAGATCACGAGGTAGCACCAGAACAGGCTTGATAGATTATATCTCATTTGTCCAGGAAAGAGAGGATGTCAGTGGTGCAAGGGCAGGAGTAGAGAGAGTAAACAGCAGAGCAGTGAGTGTCCTGATTTCAGACCACTGTAACAGCCACTGTTACCAGTGCTGAAGTTACTTAATTACTACCTGGAGAAAGTAATTCGTTACACTACTTGTTACATTACTTATACATTACTTCATAACACGACCTGAAATGCATATAAACCATAGCCCCACATGCTAACACATCGATCACGCACACTTTTTTTTTACAGTGTTTAAATTTGAACATAAAGCGAAGTTTGAACCTAGAGCAAAGAGACTTCAAAGTAATTGCTACAGTGATTCTACTGTAGAAACATGTACAGGTGTAAAGGAGGCTTTAAGCCTAACTGCTCTTCATTGTCTTTGTTACCTGTTCAAATTCAGGCTCTGGCTGCTTGGCTGGGGTCAGCATGCACTCAACTTTAAGGCCATTCTGGATTCTTGACTAGTTTGTGTCAACGTGCTGTCTGTGCAGCTGCTTGCGGAGAGCTGATGTTGTATTTGCAAGAAGAAAAAGACACCTTCATATGTTTTTCTTTTTTTTTTTTTGCCCAGTATGCAGTTAACTGAGGAACCTTTGTAAAGTGATTACATAATTGTAACTGTAATCTGATTACTGAATTTAGTGCAGCAATGTGTTACATTACTGTGTTACTGAAAAATGTAGTGTGACACAATTAGACACGATTAACATGTTACACCCAACACTGAAGATAGCCGTGTGTGTGTGTGTGTGTGTGTGTGTGTGTGTGTGTGTTAAGTAGCAATAGGCAGCTGCTTTGATCTCTGAGTTTATATTAGATACAGATTTCTGTATATTAGAGCGGAGCTTCTGGCAATTGATTGTTTTGCTATGCAGGAAGTTAGACAGTTGATTGCCAGAGGGTTAAATTAAGTCATCACTTCAAAAGTATAGGATGTCACTGAGTAATATCCTGGTATGTGTAACATCTACCTTAGCAGCTGCCCAGACTCTAACAAAAGAATATTTGTATTTCCCTAATCCGAGAAACCATGACCACTGAACTGGAGGTTGTAATAGGTCAAATACTTTGAACATGAATCAGACTTCAGAACAAATAAATCCCTGCTGTAACAACCTTGAAATGTTCATTTACAATAGGACTACAGGTACATTTAAGTTCTTTCTGTTCCCATGTGTTAAATAAAAGTAGAACGAAACAAACATTTCCATTTCCACTCTGTCACAGACTGTTGTACATGTGGTATTTGAAACACAGTATTCCGTTTAACTTGTACTTAACTTTTATTTTTCTTTTTTCATTGTTTTTTTAGGGTTTTTTTATGCAGCCATATATGATAAATGGCACTACTTTGAGTAGTGGCATTTATCATATATGGCTGCACATTACAAAGACATTATGTATAACATGTACAAATTAAGGTTCAAGAATTTATTAACTACAATGCTTCTGTAAAAACACCTCATACATATGAACCATTATTAAAACTGCTATTTAGAAAAAGGTGACCTCAGAGTCTGAAAGGTCAATACAAACTAGCCTTAAACCAACATTGTATCTCATGGCCAGCAGGGGGCGACTCCTGTGGTTTCAAAAGAAGTCTAACTGTATAAAAGTCTCTGAGGAAATTATCTCACTGCTCAATGCATTTATTACCTGAATAAACATTTTTTCTTGTGAGTTTATGAGCTCAGTTACAAGTTTAGCATCTTTTTTTAAAGACAAAATTATGTTTAATTCTTAAATCATCATCGTGATTGCAATAGTCTCACCTTGACCTGGTCGCGCAGGTGGCTGCTCGTCCCTGATCTTGGTTCTCCTGGAGTTTTCTTACTGTTAAAAGGGAGTTCTTCCTCCCCACTGTTGCTTAGAGCGGCTCATTACTGATCATCACAGGGTAAACCTGTGATTGTTAAGTTACTACTGTGTATGTGTGCAGCGTCCCTCAGCCTCTCACTTGTGACGTGATGTGGTCGCCGTCTCTCAAGCTGAGGCATCAAAACTGAAGTTCACAAACTTCAGAAACATTGTTTTGTTCTTAGTTCGATTGCTGTGCTGTTAAATTAGCCGGTACAGCATCACACTCTTTGGCTCCTGTTGGTCTCAAACTGAAACACACATTTGTTACACTTCAGCACATTGTGATTCTGGTCATGGTTTGGCTTTGGGTCTTTGTGTTTGAACTTTACAAGCATGCACTAAGATGATCAACAGAAATGCAATCATTTTCACTTTTTATAACGGTTAGGATTTGATAATAACTGGAAAATGTTCTCTTACTTCCAGCTGTATTTTGGGGCGACATCGCATTAGATGAGGAAGACCTGCGCATGTTCCAGATTGACAGGACGATAGACCTGACACAACACACACACATGCACACACACTCTCGACAGGGGCACACATCCGGTAAGTGGACTCACTCTAACTGTGACTGTCTTGTGTTTTCTTTGAAACTCTCTCATTACACATCAGTTGCAGAGTAGAGTAGCTTGAAAAGGAAGGAAGTAAACAGGTCACCTGAGGACAACAGGATCTGTCATTGTCTGATTTTTCTTTTCTTTTTTTTTGTTTGTCAGGTGGAATCGAAGAACATGAAACTGTGAAGAAGAGAGGGTCTTTATACCTTCTGCTAGAAAGAATACGTAGGTTTGGTTTTGGTAAGCAAACTAAAATTCATCACATGCTGATTTTCAAACTTTAAGGATCTTCATGAAACCTGCTGAGTCTGCATGATGGAGCTTAGTGACTTTATTTAACTTACTTTGTTAGTCATTAATGTTTATGGAACTGGATGGCCTAGACAGCCTAGTGGTTTTCTTTTCAAGCAAAATTTCTTTTTCCCTTGCAGCTGCAACCAAGAAAAAAAAAAAAGACAGAGTAAAGCATTTAAGATACATAAATTAGGCTACAGTCCCAGTGAGATTAACTTTTTTTCTTTCAATTTAATAGGAATCGTTCTGGTGATATGCTGTGCCATGTGAAAGAAATTTTCACAAGACATTATGCAGTCCTGCAAACAACTAAGCACACCCCATGATTCCTTAGCTAGGAGAACCACCTTTAGCAGCAATAATTTGGAGTAATCATTTTCTGCATGACTTTAACAGTCTTTCGCATTGTTGGGGAGGAATTTTGGCCCACTCTTCATAACAACGTCTCGTTCACTTCTTTGAGGTTTGTGGGCATTTGCTTATGCAAGCCGTCTTAAGGTCCCACCATAGCATTTCAGTCGGGTTGAGGTCTGGACTTTGACAGCATCATTACAACGCCTTGATTCTTTTCTTTTTCGGTCATTCTGTTGTAGATTTCATGTGGTGCATGAGATCATTATCTTGTTGCATGACCTAATTTGGGTCGAGCTTTAGCTGTCAAACAGATGGCCTCACATTTGACTCTAGAATACTTTTGTATACTGGAGTTCGTGGTCTACTAAGTGACTGCAAGGTGTCCAGGCTGTGTGGCTGCAAAACAAGCCCAAATCATCACTGCTCCATCACAGTGCTGACAGCTGCTGTGAGGTGTTTTTTGGTGATATGCTGTATTTGGTTTTCTCCAAATGTAGTGCTCTGCATTACGGGTAACCATCTCCATTTTAATTGCATCTGTGCAAAAGACATTGTTCTATAAGTTTTGGGGTTTCTCCTTGTTCTCTTTGTAACTGTCACGAACTTTAACACGTTAGGGCCTGTAGAGTCTCAGATGTAGCTCTTGGGTTTTTTGCAGTCCAAGCATTGCAGGGTCATCCAGGTTGTGGCACTGCATTAATACACAGCTGAATGCTCCAGACCAGCAAACTGCCAAAAGTTCTGGTTTTATAGAGGTGCTCACACTTGCTCATGATCACTCACTTAAGTGCATTTAATTAGCAGCACCTGGCTGCTATTTCAACCCTTAATTCCAATAGAAGCAGTAAGGCTGTACTAAGTTTTTCACCCTCTGCTTCTGCAGTTTAGTTTTGCTTTGTGACACAGTGAAATATGTCATGTTTCACAGATTGCTGTGAAAGCTCTCTTTTTCACATGGCTGGAACTACACCATAAACTTTTATGAGGGCCCACTCATGAAACCCAAAGTCATACCACAAATCAGTGACAAGCTGATTTTTCTAGAAGAAGCACCAAATAATCACATCGTAGAAAGTAACAACCATGGTAGCTTGTTAGAAAAGTGCCTTTTCCTTCCAAGAATCCTCAGACAACTTGCCCATCTTTCTGGGATGATTTTAAATTGAAATTTCATCAAACCCTAAAAGCCTATTTTGCTGTTTAGGCAAATGAAGTGCTTCACAATGAGGAAATAGAGACACCAGAAGCAGATCTAGAGACTGAATCCATTACACGTTTACTTGTTTTCAGTTCTTCCAAGTGTTGATAGACCTGACAAAGCTGCACCACAACCTCTGGTCTACACACTGATATCTGGCACCACTGAAAGTTTGCTATACTTTTATTTTTAGAGCTTGACTCACTGTAACGTTGTAAATGTCTGTAAATGAAATGTTCAGTAAAAAGCTGCATTGCATTAGAATAACTACATTATGTCTGTTTGAGTTTTATTACTGTGGGCCTTTAAAACAAACTGTGAAAGGTCAAATATAACAAGAAGCATCATTATGACCACATATTTATAACATTTATTAGGTTTGAACACAACACTTAATTAATTGTGGCTTTTCCTCTCACCATTCTGTTAGACTATCTCCCCAAAAATGACAGCAAGGAAGCTGCCAGTCCAAAGAGCCAAAGTGGGAAAGCTGGGAAGAATGGAAAGTTTGTGAAAACTCGTATTCCTCGAGCAGCCACTTCCCGAGCTGAGAGGATATGGCCTGGAGGAGTCATTCCCTACGTCATAGGAGGAAACTTCACTGGTAAGCAACTCCGCTGGACGGCTGCCCGATCAGCAGTAAAACACACACTCATGAGTGATTGTGTAAAAGGAGGATGTAAAATTTGTGTGTTTCAGGCAGTCAGAGGGCCATGTTCAAGCAGGCCATGCGCCACTGGGAGAAACAGACATGCGTGACTTTCATTGAGAAGACAGATGAAGAAAGCTACATAGTCTTCACCTACAGACCCTGCGGGTTGGTTTGGAAATGTGTGTCTGTTTGTGATTGTGTGTGTACCTAGAGTTCACAAGTGACCTTGTCACACAGAGAGACGATGTGGTCACTCAACAATAGCTCTACTTTCCTTCCTGTCCTGCTCCTGTTTCCCCATCCCACCAATCACGGCGCTTGGCTTAAGTGTTTGTATGTTCGTGCAGTTTTTTTGTTCATATTCTGCAGAAGTGCATTGTTCTGTCGAGTGGCAGCACGGTGGGTCAGAGTGTGTTTGTACAGTGGTGACACTTCAACTAACTGGATGGGAGGTTTTAGGGTGCCTGAGATCAGGGCATTTATCGCTCTGAGACAGTGTTGTGCACATGGTTGAAAGAGTAGGATATCCAGCTCCAACTGTGACTTTACAGAGTTGGTGCTTTTGCTTATATGAGAAAGTGTTTTATAGATGCAAAATTGGAGCTTTTGACTTGGAGTAACAAAAATTTTAAATCATGTTTTTGAAAGAGGGATTTTCACTATGTATTGATTTTTTTATCCAATGTTCTGCCAGCACCAAACTGTTTTACATTAAGAGACTGTGTAGTTATTACAGTATGTGTACATAGATTATTATTAACGCTCATTATCTGGTTATTGTGGTTAACAGAAGAGACAATTCAAATATCCAGTACCGTGGTGGTTCCTGTTAAATGGGAGCTTTACCTTCCCACTGTCACCAAGTGCTTGTTAATAGGGAGTTGTCTGATTGTTAGGGTTTTCTCTCCACTAGTGCAGGGTCTTTACCAATATAAAGTACCTTGCAGTGACTGTTGTTGTGATTTGGTGCTGTATAAATACAATTTAATGTATTTTTTTGTCTTTGTTCAGTTAGAGTTAAACATATTTAGGTATTTGGGGCTTTTTTAGTTTTTATTGCAATAGGAAAGAAACCAGTGCCTTTGCATAAGCCTTGGGTTACCTGCCCAACCCAGTGAGTTAAATCAACACCCATGTTTAATATAGTTTTTAGTAGTTTTAGTACTAGTATTTACAATCACAGCATAGCTGGGTCACAGACATGACATCCCATAACTCTCCCTGCGATAACAGCGCACAAAAATTTGACCACATTTAAAAAGAAGATCATAACATTTTCTAAGACTTGCTTCTGACTGCTGAGTCATTTGAACTTTTAACACTTATTTTGATGCATTGCGAAATTTAACCTTAACTCAACATTAAAGCTGGATATATAGATGTATAGAGTCAAATTTGATATAAAAAAATGCTTAGAAATGTTCAGGTTTTAAAAAGCTTTTGTTTCCCTCTTATATAAGCACCATTAATGTTTTGCAATTCAGTTCAGGATTCTTTTAGTGTCTCTTGTAATATTTTTTTGTAGTTTTAATTTGGTTTCTCTTTTGGTTTGAGTTCGTTATAATACCCTTGGTGACTGTGGCAAAGTCACATCTTGAAATGCTTTTTTTTTATGGCTGAAGAATTAAATACAATCACATGCTTGCTTGCAGACTCTCGGTACCTTTGGAAATTTTCTTGCAAACATGTTAAGAGACTGTGGTATCAAACCTCACAGACTAAAATGTGTCCATGGCATCATGAAAAGTATTGAAGAGCATTTAAAGGAAAAGTTAACGTGAGACAATAAACTTCTCCCATTTTAGAGCAATTCTAATTTATGTGTGAAGTTTTTGGACAGTGTGTTTATGTAAAGAAGGAATTTAACTTGTGGTTTTCTTTTTCTGAAATAGTGAAAGACATCTTTATAATTTTCCAATGAAGTGCTTAAAAAGAAATTGAATTTTTGATATCTCCAGCCATGCAGCCACAAGCATCAAAAATACTTCCAACCATAGTAAATAAATGGTTTCTTCTTTTTTTCTAATGATAATATTTGTTGCCTGATGAAGCTCAAAAAGTTATACATGGATGAATCCAAATGAGTTAGCTCGCCTTGAGGCAACTTTTGTTGTGATTTGGCGCTATATAAATAAAATTGAATTGAATTGAATTGAATTAAATGTAAAAACCAGCAGGTGAGGAAAATATCTATGCGTTAACTGATGAAGCCACTTGCCTCGTGTTCTGTGATTGGTTGGCTGCAATAGGCACTTTAAGCTGATGTCTAAGTACCCTGCAGGTTGGATGTGCAGTGTGGATGTGTGTAAATCACACAAACAAAGAAACCTAAAAGAAAATGCACACATAACCACAGTACATGTACATCTGTTGTGTGTGTTTGTATGAATTTCTTGACGGTTTCTCTCCACCCCACAAAAAAGCAGAGAGTGAGACTGTATCTACTCCAGTGACTCCTGATCCTTACCGTGCAATCAGCTCACTGGATAACTTTAATCAGATTTGTTAGCCTGGCACGAATGACTCTGCTAACCAGCAAAAGAGAAGGAAAGCGTGTGTGTGTGTGTGTCTATGTGCATGCGTGTGTTCTGAATAGTGATATGTGAATTCTCACAGCGTTGGGTTATGAAACCGCAGCATTATCAGAGTGTTTTATGTACCTAAATCCTGCCGCTTTTCCTCTTGTGGATGTAGTGGAGGCCAGGAAATCCTGAAAAGATGTGTGTGCGTTTGTGTGTGTGTGTGCGTTTATTGTTACTTGAACATAACACTGCAGATTCTTATTTCCACTGCCAACTGTGTAGTAAATTACCTATCTCTCTGCTATCAACTTCCTACTAATCCTCATTAGGTGTTGTTCCTATGTGGGTCGTCGTGGAAACGGGCCCCAGGCCATCTCCATAGGAAAGAACTGTGACAAGTTTGGCATTGTGGTGCATGAACTGGGCCACGTCATTGGCTTCTGGCACGAACACACGCGGCCCGACCGTGACGATCACGTGACCATCATCCGGGATAACATCCAACCAGGTGAGACCTATTATTAGACACCTGTGGTCTCCGCTGGGATCAATCAGGTTGTTTCTAGACACGGACAAACAGCAGCGCTTCTAGACCGAGTGTGTGCGTTTCCAAATTCACACTCAGTCTAGAAGCGGAGTGAGTGTGAATGAGCCTTTTAATGACTGTGAAGTCACCTGGACCGCTCTTACCACAGTCTGTCACTTCTGCTCAAACACACCTCTCTGCACCGTAGTGTAATCTGACAGGTGTGAAATCAAATCACACAGCAGTATCTCAGACCTGACCCATGGCTTTATTTAGAAGCATATCAGAGCTTTCACCAATTTTGCTCTGCTGGACTTTAAGTATTTGAATAAAAGCCCCAAGATACCCTTTCTGTTCACATTTCATTTTATTTTTTTTAGAGCTGTGTTGCGCAGGCTGTTTGCTTGTGCACTTATGAAAGCAAACTAAGTAGTTACAGTCTGACTGTTGATAAAACTAAAACCTCCTCATGCTGCTACATCTGCATGTGTGCAAATATTTGTGCGTATGTGTGTGTTTGTATGGCGTGCGTGGAATTTCTGGTTCCCAGGCCAGGAATATAACTTCCTCAAGATGGAGCCAGGGGAGGTGAACTCTCTTGGGGAGCCATATGATTTTGATAGCATCATGCACTACGCCAGGAACACCTTCTCACGGTAAGCAGTGGTTTGAATTTCAAAGATTATGATATGCCAAGATTGATTTTGTTATTGACAGTAAAGTCTGG
Source organism: Oreochromis niloticus (assembly GCF_001858045.2). Lineage (NCBI taxonomy): Eukaryota > Metazoa > Chordata > Actinopteri > Cichliformes > Cichlidae > Oreochromis > Oreochromis niloticus. The sequence continues at coordinate 14,929,094 of NC_031971.2, read as the reverse complement.
GCTTTTTCTGTGTTGTGCTGTTGTTGTTTGGTTTGGTTTGTTTATGTTAGCTCCAGTCTGTCTTTCCGTGCGCAAACATCAGCCATGCATAAATTAAACACTCTACCTGACTTACATAGTAACACAACAAGAAACACTGTGAACCAGCGTGGGTATAATTGCCAATTAACAATTTTTAGGTGTCCTGCCCACACGTCAAAAGCTTCTTTCTCACATGATCTCTACATAACGTCAGGAGAATCAGGTTGGGACCCTGTCCAAAGTTGATCTTTTTCACATGCAGTACACAGCAGGAAATAGTTCCCACTACCATAAATGCTCCGTTTGATTCAGGAGATGATGCTGCTGGAGGCAGCAGGACACAGAGCTCTAGCTTTGAATCCACCTGATTGCACAATTCTTACATCTGTTCAGCTGGGCATCATACATTGCTTACACTAGGTAGCTGGCAGGCTAAAGCTTGTTTAATGTCCAGTCTGATTGCTGCGCAAGTTTATGATATCAAATGAACCTCAGAGGGGCGTCTAGAAAAGTGCATGAGTCAAAATGGCAAACTCTATTGTAACGCAAACTATTTTCACCTGTCATTACCATGCTCTTCTTCAATATGTCATGTATTTCATATTGTTTGTTTTTGCTTAGCAACTTTAAAAAATTAAAAATCGGTTTTATGATTTGTTTTGCATTTGAAGCATATTTGTGACCACTGAAATGTGTCCCCTACTGATCTGTGCTTGTGTTGACTTTGACAACTGTAGCACATTTACTTCATCTGAAATCAGATGTGTTTACATGATGCAGTGAAGCTGATGGAAGCCTTTCAGAATTAAGAAATCTTTTCCAATTTTTTTATACATCTGCACCATTTAAAATGGTGAAAAAAGTTTGGATTTGGCAGCAGAAAGTGTCATGGGTTTACTTTACATTTTTTCCGACTGAGGATGCGTTTTAATCTGCGCCATACCCGCTTATATAAGCCCTCCCATTCCCCAGTCAGTTCCAATGCACATGTTAGAGAAAACACAAAACTGCAATGGTGGGGTGATAAGTGTTTGCTTGTCCATACTGTTAGATTGTTGTTTAATTTTACTGATGTGTTGCAGTGACATATTACATGTTGTCTCTTTTCTCTTTCCTGAAGCGGGATGTTCCTCGACACCATCCTTCCATCCAGAGATGAAAATGGGGTCCGGCCTGCAATTGGTCAGCGGACCAGGCTGAGTAAAGGAGACATTGCACAGGCAAGAAAGCTGTATAGATGTCCAGGTACAGATGCTTTTATTTTCAGTCTGCAGTGTGTCTGTGCATGTTTGTGTGCGTCAGTGAATGTGAGTGCTGTCGTCATAGCACGTATACAAAAAAATTACTTCTGTTTATCTGCTTACGTCTTTGGCGTAAGACTGGCCCGGCCCTCTATTCTCCAGGGTCTGGACATGAAATTGAGTAATATGTTTTGTTTTTTCATGTGATGCTTCCCTCCATTTTTTCGGCGTCTTTTTCTCACACACACACGCATTTCAAGTGCACGCCCGTGCTTGTCTGGCGTTCCTCTGGTCCCCGGTGAGTCGTTCTAATGTGATCAGGATCTGTTCTCACAATGAAGTGCAGCGATGTCACAGAGGTTTATAATTGCAAGTGATGCCATTACTTTTGACCACATATGAAAACACACAGACACACAAACACACAGTTACATCCCCAAGTCTATGAGGCATCATCAGTTCAGCCAGCTAACGTCAAAATCGTCACCCGGGCCTGCGTGTGAGGTCTGACGAGTATGCATGCCAAGAGTTTACACAATGTAAACTGTTGGCATGGCATGGGTCATTTTAATTACGTGTACTGTTCTCACAAAATGACAGCTGCAAAATCAATGCGTATCTCTAAAGCAAAAGAGTCAGCATTACAGACAGAAGAGCTGCTCTGGTTTCATTGTAGAAACACAGTAAAATTTACTGATCCTTTAATGATTCTACTTCTGCACTTGCACCTGGATATCTATCAAACTGTTAAGTGCAGAGTGTTATTGTGCGATTTGCAACAGCACACAAAAGTCCAGCCATATATGCAGGCAAACTTCAGCCATAGCAGGTATGTGATGAAGGTACTGTGGAGTAGGTGGCTGAATAACTGAACACTGAAGAAAATAAGCTCTGTGTTTCATGATCTACTGAGTGTGAGACACAATAAATGACATATTTAAATAAAACCAGCGTGTTATTATATTAATGTATGTATTCTGTTAGTATATTACTGTTGACATATACACTACTGTGAAAAAGTTGTGATTTGCTCTTCATTTCTTTTCATTTTGCTTCCAAAGAGCCAGTTTAAGGAGAAATTAGAAATATTTTTTTATTAAAAAATTAATTTAAAATTATTTTTAATTTCTTTCAAAGATTTATTTATTAGACATAGCTGCTTTTTAACAACCCATTTTTAGTCCAGTCTGTGTACCTGACCATTTTCAGAGGAATCGTGTTGGTTAATTCACTTAAAACTGATCTATTAATCATTTAAGCATAAAAATGTGCCTTAGCACATGTCCTATGTCTTTATTTTAATCTATGAAGAAATGCCAGTGATAACACAGTTTGAGTTCAGATTGTGTTTTAAGGCATAAAATAGTATTTTTGCACTAATAACGTGCTAATCAAAAACACAAGCTGAAAACTTGGTGTGCAGTGTGTCCATAAATAAATTGAGGAAACTGAATAAGTAGAGGAGAGACAAAGAAAATGAAAAAAAAAGTATCTGAAACTCATGGATTCACTAAATAGTAATATAAAAAAAATCCAGCACAGGAAACAGGACCTGCAGCTGGACCTTCAGTTGATCCATCTACTCAGTCTCATCAGAAATGCTCTCAGTTGAAGGATGGCTGTCAGGAAGCCATTCTTAAGGAAGGGAAATGGAGAGAAAAGGCTGATGTTTGCCAAATTACACAAGAACTGGAATGAAAGTCAGTGGTAACAGGTCTTATGGATTGATGAATTCAAATGTGTTTCATCCCCAAGTCTATGACGTGTCAAACAATTCAGCCAACTAATGTGAAATTTGTCACTCGGGCCTACTTAAGACGTGTGAGATCTGACCTGTGTGTATGCCAGCAGTTTACACAGAACCACAATGGATGGCGGTGGTCATTTGATGTAAGCGTCATCTCACAAATTTAAAGGACCGGTGCACACACTACACAAGATTCAGAGCTGCATATGCCATACCTACATGTAAATGTAGTCTCATTTACTGATACACCTGAACACACATATATTACAGTTTGAAAGACATCAAACTAACTTAATCTAACTCTAAAGATCAACATAGGAGGCAAAGTTGATCTGTAAGTAAAATCCACAACGGAACACTTTCAGTCATGGTTCGCCCTCTCAAGAGCCGGGAGCTCAACCTTACTGAAGCAGTATCATTCTGACAGAGAACAGAACAAAAGGCAGCCAACATCCAAAGAAGAGCCATGAATGTCCTGCAAGAATGCTGGAGAACTATTCCTGAAGACTACTTAAAGAAATTTCTAGAAAGCTGCCTAAGAGGGTTCAGGCTGTGTTGAAGAACAAAGCTGGTCACACCAAATACTGACATTCAACCTCATTATAACGGTACACGCCAAGCACATATTTCCTATTTTCCTAGCAAAATATCAAGAAATGATGGGTGGCTCAATACTATATGCATACATACTATTAATAATTTTGATTGTATATAGTGAGCGAGTCTGTGTTAGTGGGTCTCAGCTGGAAACAGATACAACTTCAGCCTTATAAGGTCAGATTTGAGTGATACCATATTCAGTGACAGATGAACAGAGCCCCAGGGCATTGTGGGGGGAAAACAGCATGCATCATGGGATTGGAAGGGCACATTTGGCTAACCTCCTTTTGAAAGAGAGCGACAGCACTGAACTCAAGATGACGGATAAAGAGAGAAAAGCAGCGGGATCGTTTTTCCATTCAGCCCTGTTGTTCTTTTCCCTATGTGATGAATTAAAAGTTTGCCACTTCTATTCACTTACAGTCAGTGACTTTACTACTGAGGAATGTTTGATTCTGCTAAATGGTGAAAGGGCTTCATGACTGAGTTTGGACCTCACATGCACATGGATGCATACAGGAACAAAAAAATGTGGCCTCCTACGTGCAAAACTGAAAGAAGCCAAAAGCAACACGGAACGCGAGTTTGTTTCTACGTCAGAAATAATGTCTAACAGGTTCCATATGGACGCATCAGATAATATACACATAAATGGCTCACAAACAGAGCATGTCTGATGCTATTGTTTTGAATAAATAGGCTGAAATATATTTACTTAAAATGGCAGTTAAAAGATTTTGTGCAGGTTGAGAGTAATAATAAATATGAGAGCCATGTGTTCTTTAGTAACGTACCGATTATAAACCATCGGTACAAAGCTGAAAGGACTGCACACGATGGCAGGGTTTGCCACAAAAATTTAACTCCATTTGTGTGTGTGTGTGTATTGCAGCATGCGGGGAGACGCTCCAAGAGTCAACGGGCAACTTCTCATCTCCTGGTTACCCCAATGGATACCCTTCATACACACACTGTGTCTGGAGAATATCTGTTACACCCGGAGAAAAGGTGCGCACATACACACATGCATGCGCACACACTCAGTAGCACCCTACAGTGTAGTGAATGTGCATGCAAAGCCAATAAAAAATAAGCAACCTCTGCCAGAGTGACTGGATATTGATTAAGTCTTAACACCGCAGGTAGGCCACTCTTCCTGTCCTCTCACTCTCCTTATCTTCAATGAACAGATCTGTATTAAACTTACTAAACACGTTTTTGCTGTTGTTGTTGCTTTTCCATATTTCTGCTCTGCCAGATTGTTCTGAACTTCACCACCATGGATCTGTACAAAAGCAGTCTGTGCTGGTATGATTACATCGAAGTTCGAGATGGATACTGGAGGAAAGCTCCGCTGCTTGGTAAGATCAAGAGGCAGGAAGCAGGCTGACTGCCTTAAAATTAATTACTCTATTACTCCCTGACTAAGTTAATGAGTAACTACACTCCTATTTTTAGCTTGTGGCAGCTCACTTTTCCTCCACTCCACTTAGCTTTTAAAACTCAGAGATTAAGAAGTAGGAGCAATTTTCTAAAATAGATAACCGGCTTTTTACCTCCTCTTGACTCATTTAATTGCTCTTAAGGCTGTGCTAGGATTGACAACTGCGCGAATTGTATACATCAACACAATCTGCACTAACACACATAATGGTGTTAGGGATACGAGCGAGAAATACATGCCAGGAAATACAGGTGAAAGTTGATGAGATAACAAGCTGCTTCACAGCTGTTTAAACTCCTCTGAGGCAAAAGTATTGCAGCAGCAATACAATTTTCTCTTCTTGTCTTCATGCTTCCACAGTATGCTGTTGTATTACAACACACATACGTGCAGACACACTATAGTGCACTCTACATACACAGTGTGAATGCCTGTAGATTTTAAGTGGCAGATGACTTAATTTTTTTCTGCCAGCTGCAGCGATCGCACTGAAATGAATGAGGAGGCTGTAACAGTGTCATGTTGTCAGCTGTGAGTTGCATTGCCCCAGCAGTCAGTGAATGACGTTACTTAAAGGGTTTGCTTTTGCGTGTGTGTTTCACAGGCAGGTTTTGCGGAGATAAAGTTCCCGACGTCTTGATTTCAACTGATAGCAGGATGTGGATTGAGTTCCGCAGCAGCAGCAACTGGGTAGGAAAAGGCTTCGCTGCCATTTACGAAGGTAAACGCCTTCATTCAAACAAACTAACAAATAAAAGCATTCGTACACTCGAATCCAGAGACCTTAAATAATTACTGTGAATAATAATTCCAGCCTGTGAATTTGATGACCTTGTGTGTTCTGTGAGTTATCTCGGGGCTTTCATTATTCATAGTGTACACAGACTGTGTTTCAGGTGTCTTTAGTCAGTGCAGCTGATGCACACCCAACCTTTCTCTCTCCTCTCGTCTTCCCCGGTGCAGCGATCTGTGGAGGGGAAATCACCAAGGACTCGGGGCAGATTCAGTCTCCCAATTATCCTGATGACTACAGGCCCTCCAAAGAGTGTGTGTGGAGGATCTCTGTATCTGAGGGATACAACGTTGGGCTCAGCTTCCAGGCCTTCGAGGTGACTCACTCCTTTTGTGTGTGTGTGTCTTTCTGTGCATGCATTTATGTGTATCCCGTGCTTGTGCTTAGGAATGTCTGGGTCAAATTTCACGCTTGTAGAGCTGCTCAGAAGTTAATAAATGTAGTGGCGCATGCATGTGTGTGTCTGTGTGAGTGTGCAGAGACACGCAGCAGGCGGCGGAGGATTAGTTTTGTAGTTTGAATGCTGTTAAAATGTCAGGTTGCTAAACGACTCAATCTGACTCCACATGGGTAAGGTCAAAGGTCATGTTTTCAGTGAAGCTTAGATTAAGAGGGAAAAATGAGCTACGACGCAGGGAGACGATTAAGCACGAGCCGTGATTCTTTGTAAAAAGGACCATGTTTCGCGTATCTCACTGTTTTTGTTGTGCATACCTCTGGTGCAGATCGAGAGGCACGACAGCTGCGCTTACGATTACCTGGAAGTTCGGGACGGCCCGCTCGAAACGAGCCCTCTGATTGGGCGATTCTGTGGCTACGACAAACCCGAGGACGTGCGCTCTACCTCACACACGCTGTGGATGAAGTTTGTCTCAGATGGGACTGTAAACAAGGCCGGCTTTGCTGCTAACTTTTTCAAAGGTGTGTGTGTGACTATGAGAAAAAGAGAAGCTCTGCGTCAGTTGATTGTGTTTTCACAAAGCATTTGTTATGCACTCTGACGTGTGTGTGTGTGTTTTCAGAGGATGATGAGTGTGCCAAGCCAGACAATGGTGGATGTGAACAGAGGTGTGTAAACACTCTCGGCAGCTTCAAGTGTGCCTGTGACCCAGGTTATGAACTAGCCCCTGACAAGAAGAGCTGTGAAGGTAACAGTTAGCATGTGTGCCTGGCATGCTGCATTCCTGCTTCTATGTGCATTCCTCTGTATTGTGTTTCTGTAGGATGTGAATGTTACTTGGCAAAATAAACTAAAAAACATCCGAACGGTCGCCGTCAACAGGAAAAAAAACATCTTTCTGACTCATGGCCACATGCTTTGCCCTGTAATCCCTCAAGATTACTTTGTAATGAGCCACATATTGAAACAAATGAACAAACCACTTCTGAGAGTGAGGAAAATTAAAGCTATTCTATTCACAGTGTGTGAATGTGTGCGTGAATGGGTGAATGACTGGGTATGTAAAGCGCTTTGGGGCCCTTAGGGACCATAAAGGCGCTATATAAATACAGGCCATTTACCATTTACCATTTATTCTAGTGAAATTTACTTAAATTGATGCCTTTCAGTATTTCTTCAGAGGAGAAGTAGCCACATTTTTGTATACATCTGGTGGTCAAAAGACAGTCAGGAGAGTCTCAGATGAGGGCAGGTGTTTTGTGAGTAGCCTGTAAAGTCACACATGTTGTTATACAACATGCACAGATAAAGATGCCCGCTAATTAGTGCTAACATATAAATTAAATTAAAATACCACTAGATTGCACTCAGTGAAAGAAACTGGACTTCTTGGTCAGGCTGTTAGCACAGCGATTCACACAACAAGGAATATTATTTATCAGATAATTCCCCTGAGAGTATTCAGCTGCCAACACCACAAACACAGCTAAGAGGCATTTCAGAATTTTAAATTAAAAGCGGTGAAGCCTCAAACAGACCCTGCCCCTAATAACACAAGCACAGTTTTGATTAAGAAGGAAAATAGCTTTAGCTATTATTTGTATCAGGGGTACTTCTGTGGTAAAGGTTTTGGGTGGGGAGTGACCAGAATTTGTGGAACTGCAGGTGTTTCTAATGGAGTGACTCTCCAGGGCAGAGACATGAAGCTCTCGTAATGACTTTGAAGTTTACGCCTCTTTAGTTTAGGTTTTGGACTACAGGTGCTTGACAGTAGCTGTCATAAAAGAGAGACAATAATAAAACATTTTTATATTTAAGGTACCTAGATGACTTATTGCTAATTTATACAGTGATTAGCATGCATGAAAACGATCCCCTTTAAAAATTGCTACTCGATTGCTAAAGAGAAGCAAAGTGAATTTGATCAGTTTTTCCTCTAGTCTATGTTAACCAGCAAAGATGAAAAGGTAATGAAACATCCTTTTAATTTTTGGAGCATCTCAAAATGTGGAAGGTTAAACTGTTATAGTAAAACCAAATGGTAACATATCTGTCTGACACCTGATGTATGCTCACCTTGGGCTAGCTAGCTATAGCATTCTTAAAGATTTTTGATAATAGCATAACGGTGTTGCTGTTGCCTTATAATTAGTTACATCAATACCATATTTCCTCTAATAGTAACTGACCTTTTTTTTAAACTCAAACGTTAACCTGTCATTTTTAATGAATTCCCACTGTTGAAGGAAGTAAAATCATGTCATGTTGTAGTAGTTGCAACAGTGACCAAAACGTCATTACACTTCTGTTTGGCACTGGAGATTCCTGCTGCTTCGTAATAAAACATATACAGTTGTGCTAGGAAGTTTACATACATTCATCATGGGCATAAATACCACGACAAATGGATCTAAGAATAAATTTTAATGGCTTTTAATGATTTCTTTCTTTTCCTCTTAAAATTACAGGGTGTATAAGTTTGAATTTATTTTGGAGTTTCTCCAATCCACACTGGGTCAAAAGCAAACATACGGGATCAACTATATATCTATATCTATATATCTATTATAATTATATATCTCTTTGCAAGCTGATAAAACACTTTTAGTAGCCATCAACAAGCTTCTTGCATGATTCTGGCTAGATAGATGATCACTCTTTTTGGCAAAATTGATAAATTTCCTTTAAATTGGTTGGTTGGTTTAGGAAAGCTGTTCCAGAAGCTTAATATTAGCCTGCTTTCTTCATTCCAAAACCTGTGGAATGATCCCAGGTGTGTTTGGGATCATTGTCCTGTTGGAACACCCAGTTGTACCCAAGTTTCAATTGTCTACATCCTGATTGTAGATAACATTGAAGAGTTTGGAGGTAGTCCTGCTTCTTCATTATTCTATCATCTTTTTGCAATGTCCCAGTACCACCGGCAGCAAAACAGCCCCCGACAATGATGGTGCCACTACCGTGCTTCACAGTTAGTACAAAGGTCTGAGATTTGAAAGCCCCTCTTAAGATCTGCAGACTCAGTGGTCACTTTTAAAAAACAACTAAAAGCACATCTTTTTAGAATTGCATTTTGTTAACTGTTGTCTGTTTTTGTTTTATAACTTGTGAAGCACTTTGTGATCTTTTATCTAGAAATGTGCTATATAAATAAAATTATACTTACTTACTTGAAAGCCCCTCAAACACACATCTATTCACATTGATGTGAATAGACAAATATCTCAGTCTTTGTCTGGTCTGACTATAAAACTGTTCTCCACAAGGCATTTAGCTTGGACAGCTGCAAACTTCAGTTGACCATGATGAGTGGAGCAAACTTTTGACCACAACTATAAATGTAGTGATTCAACTCTTTTCAAATACTCTATGTTGTCTTTTTTTCAAGCAGCATTTCAAACTAAATTCAATGAGAAGGTGCATCCCAAAGTTTTTATAACAATGAAAAAAACTTACTTTACACTGTCTCAGTTTTCTCTGTTCGTTTCAACTGTCAAATGAAGGCAAAAAAGCTGAATTTGTGTGTTTTCTGAACTGCTTACACCTGTGTGTTTCCAGCGGCATGTGGTGGTCTTCTATCAAAGTTAAATGGGACCATTAGCACACCTGGCTGGCCTAAAGAATACCCACCCAACAAAAACTGCGTGTGGCAGGTGGTCGCGCCCACTCAGTATCGCATCTCCATGCAGTTTGAAGCGTTCGAGCTTGAAGGCAACGAGGTGAGTGCGTCCATGTATTTGTATGCAACATTTCAGTGAGAGAAAAAGAAAGCAGGTAAAAATAGCAGCCACCTCGTGAAGGTTTGTTACAAGAGCCTTGCCTGTTTGTTTAGGTGTGTAAATACGACTACGTAGAAGTGCGGAGCGGCCTCTCATCCGACTCTAAGCTGCATGGTAAATACTGTGGTACCGAGGTCCCGGAGGTCATCACCTCTCAGTACAACAACATGAGGATTGAGTTCAAGTCGGACAACACCGTTTCTAAGAAAGGCTTTAAAGCTCACTTCTTCTCAGGTAAAACACACGTGTGACTCAGCGTGTGTGAGACTGTGTGTGTCAGGCCTGTTTTTTACTGGAATGTCAGGAGTCTTCAAATGAGATGGACACAGGAGAAGTGGATTATGGTGCAGGGGCGGTTTCTGGTATTTCATGCTCGGCACCACTGGAATTCAGTCACACTGCCAGAAACTCATGCCGAACACTGATCCTCCCCTTCTGCAAACATTTTAACCTTTGAAGCTGGCAGCCGTTTCAGTGTTTAGACTAACGAGACATATCAGTCTTAAGGTGAGATGCACACAGGAGAAATAAGAGAGATTAGTCAGAATTAGCCATGTGTTGTGCTAAAGTTTTCCATTTATGTTGCACTCACCGAAAAATCTGGATTGCTTAGATTGTTTAGATTAGGTAAATAAAACACTTGTTTAAAAGATAGTAATCACACTGCTACTGATATCTAAGCCATCACTGACTGTGCCGCAGAGATTTAAATAACAGTGTAATGTCCAGAGCAGAAGAAGTGGCTTTAGGAGGCATTAACACTCTTATAAACACTCTTATTTGAGCATCTACATGCCTCATTTTGTGTCCCCATCTCCCTCTGCTGTGAATTCATTTGAGGTTGTTTGCATGGTTTAGTATTAGGTGAAATGTTCATGTGTATGCAGAGCTGTTTGCATATTTGTCTGTTTTTTTTGTTTTTTTTCATGCTGCCTCCACCTGCTCTCTGGCTTCCTCCACCCACCCTGCTCTCTGCCCTCTCTCCCTCAGACAGACTGGCACAGTGTCAGGAGCGTATGTTTGTGTTTGAGTCGTGCCAGGACGTAACGCGCGTCAGTTCAACTCGTGGTCATGTCGGCACCAAGCTGGCAATCTCATCAAAGGTCAGAGGTAACATGACCTCACAATCGGGATTGATCTCTGATTGGCTCTGGTCAATTAAGGGAATGGATAGATCCTACTTTACTGATGTGGATCCTTTCTTTATCCATTCTGCTCCAGAAGGAAACGTTCTGTGTCCCAGTTTCGTACGAAATATTGATCAAATCTATGATTCGGTGGAATAAAATTGTGATAACATGGAGTAATGAGATGTTATTCTACAACTTTCTGTCATCCAAATCAAAGCTTCCAGCTAGGCTTTAAATAAAACCCTTAAAAAATTAGTAAGTAAAGTAAATAATGGAATTACCCAAAATGTGTGTGTGGTTATTGTCACACAGTGTTTGCATGATAGCTAATATGGGAAAAAGTCATGAAGAAAGTGGTGAGTTTGATCAATTTACAGATTCTAAAATATTCAGCGAATAAATGTACTATATGGCTACTTACTGTTTATTGAATGAAAGTAATATACAGTACATGCCAAAAACAAGTCGTCACCTGGTTAACTAAGCAAACTAAGACTTACACTAGATAATTACTGCAGTGATTACGATGTTTTGGATGGTAACAGGTTATTTAACCATAACTGATGCTGTGAGGAGCTTAACCAACCATGTTAAAAGACATATCGTGTGGTTGTGAAAAACATGTTACTGTTTTTCAGAAGGATTGAAAAGGTTATTGGTTTGCACCAGGCAAATAAAACAAATATGGAGATTGCTGAACCTAGTAACATCAGGTTTACACATTATTAAAGACCTTGAAGTATAATGGAGAACCATCATCTTCACCAAAGAAGTGTGGCTCCAGTTTGCTGAAGGCCATAATGAGTGGACTCTGGAACAATGAAAGTAGGACAGTGATGCGAGTAAGAGGAGAGGGAAATGAAGCAATACTCCCTACTGCCTACTGTACCAGCCTCTGGCTACAGTCTTATGATCTGGGTTTGGTTCAGTTGGTCAGGTCTTGATTCAGCAGCGTAATGTGGCCCTGCAAAAAATGAGGTTAGTTGAGTACCTGAATATACTGAGCGGTCAGGTTTTTCCATCAGCAGATTTTTACTTCCTTGTTGGTGGTTCCAAGATGACAATGCCAGGATTCATCAGGCTCAAAGAGTAAAAGAGCGGTTTGGGAAGCATGACACATCACTTTTTGGCTTGGTAATCACAGAGTGCAGACCTTAATCCCATTAAGAATGTTTGGGATGCGCTGGAAAAGACTCTCCCATCATCAATACAGGAGAAAAAATAGTCCAAGTCTAGATGAAAATGAATGTTGTGACAGTGCAAACTGAAACAACACCCCTCAAATCTGTGCCATCAAAGCTGGCCAAAAGAAATATAGCATACATGATGTGAAAATAGCTTTTTATTATCCAAAATGTTTAAGTATTGTCACCATGATGTATTTTAATAAATCCAGGCCATGATTATCTTATGCAAATATACCTAAGTTGATTTTTTTTAAAACTGCAATCTCAACGACAGTCTTAAACAGTATGAAATTGGGACACAGCCCGGTTTTCAACTAAAAATACAACAAATGTTCCCCGCTTGCCGTTTGAGGGAGAAATTTGTTGGATGTTATGATACAGATTTCTCTTTTTTACTCTAACAATTTACTGCAAACTAAAAGAGAAAATCAGGACAGTTTAAACTTCAGAGGAAGAAAAGCTGTTAACTGCATCCAACTAACCCGCAGCACACCTTTAACACAGTTCAGTGGGGCAGGCTTGCAAAAGGAAATTACTCAGATACGAATAATGTGCGCACTTGTGTTTTAAAAGCTGCTGTGTGGCTCAGTTACTGTCAGAAGCTTTTAGGGATAGCTTTGGTTTGGTAAACAGCCAGCAGCTTTAGGGAGGTCCCCTCAGCCTCCCACATACTACTAATCCGTGTGTGTGTGTGGACATTTTGTGCTTGACCTGAAGACAGCTACAATGAACACTGTGTAGCATCGACCGCAAAGCTTCTTAGCCTGTGATAGGGTGAGACTGAGCCCACAATAGCACTGTAATACCACAGCAGACACAGACAAACACACACGGAGAAAGAGAGAGGGAGAGAGAGAGGATTTAGTGGTTTCATTAAAAGCAGATCTAGTTTAATTCACAAGCTCCAAAGTTGAAGTGAGACTCGGCGTCTGTGTCTAATCTCACATCTCTTTATAGGAATCTGTTTCTCTCTCACAGTCACAAACACACTGTGCTCCCACACTCTCCCCGTACGTCCTCTGTCTTCCTGTGCGGTCTGCGATCCATCCTCACCTCCTCTGCCTCTTTCTGTCTCCGCGCTTAACGTGGCAACCCCGAGCAGAGCGAACCTTCCGTTGCTTCTTCCGCCTCCACCCGGGATTCAGCCTCACCAAAGGGCTTTGTTATCACCCAGCCCATCCTGTGGTGAATCCACGTGGTTAGAGGACACCACAAATTGAGTATGAGGGAGAGAAAATGATTGAGAAGTGAGTTTGTTTTTGGACTTTAAAACGTTTCCACCTTTAACCTGCAACCGGATCAATTTGATCAAACTCTGTGCCAAGCCAAACATTTTACTGTAACACAAACAATCTGTGTCTGTTTACCTAAAAACTCCTCTTACAAGATCGGGAGTGGTGCAAACAACATGGGTACACAAGTACATCTTAGGCCCTGAAGGTTCTCATCTATATCAAATATTATGATGTCATCATGTTGCCAGTTACCAAGAGGATAAAATAATCCATTTGCAGCTTTTATGCATCTATAACACCTAAAGGCGCTGTATCATTGACATTTCACAACAATAACTAATTTCTAATTTATAGCAACAAATTTATTGATGCTTGATATATTCATCAACATCATCATGTTACCTAGCAACCACATAACAATGGACTAAAAGACGGACAGACCAAACAATACTGTAGCCTGCGCATTACTTGGTGTTCAAACTTAGACAATCTTATTTTAAAATTCTAGCAGATTCCCAAAACATTCACAAGACACCGCATGTTCACTCTGACTTTTGAGGCAATGTGTATTGAATAATAAATCAAACTTTTTAATTTATATTAAGATTGTGAATAATTTTTTTATATTTTGCATATTTAATGGAGTCTTTTACTCAGTGCAACCAATATGTAGCTCCAATAATAATCTAATATAATTATTTAATATATGATGGGATTTTATTTCCAACCTACCATTTAAAGTACGATGGTGGGGTATAAACATAAATGCAGAGGCTCAAAGGTTCCAAAAGTGACGAAGACTGAAGTTTTTATTGGATTCTGACAAATTCCTTGTACAGCTGATCTGAAAAAAGTTGATGAATGATGAAATCTTTTATGTATCAGCACATAGCAAAAATGAATGATGAGTGGAAAGAAACCATACAGTTTATGATATGCAGTTGGGCAAATAATTATTTGATCACCCACTGAATTTATAAGTTTGCTCACTTCCAAAGAAATGAACGGTCTCTAGTTTTCACTATACAGGGTGGGCCATTTATATGGATACACCGTAATAAAATGGGAATGGTTGGTGATATTTAAGTCCTGTTTGTGGCACATTAGTATATGTGAGGGGGCAAACTCCTCAAGATGGGTGGTGACCATGGTGGCCATTTAGAAGTCGGCCATCTTGGATACAACTTTTGTTTTTTCAATAGGAAGAGGGCCATGTGACACATCAAACTTATTGGTAATGTCACAAGAAAAACAATGGTGTGCTTGGTTTCAATGTAACTTTATTCTGTCATGAGTTATTTACAAGTTTCTGACCACTTATAAAATGTGTTCAATGTGCTGCCCATTGTGTTGGATTGTCAATGCAACCCTCTTCTCCCACTCTTCACACACTGATAGCAACACCGCAGGAGAAATGCCAGCACAGGCATCCAGTATCCGTAGTTTCAGGTGCTGCACATCTCGTTTCTTCACACCATAGACAATTGCCTTCAGATGACCCCAAAGATAAAAGTCTAAGGGGGTCAGATTGGGAGACCTTGGGGGCCATTCAACTGGCAGACGATGACCAATCCACTTTCCAGGAAACTGTTCATCTAGGAATGCTCGGACCTGGCACCCATAATGTGGTGGTGCACCATCTTGCTGGAAAAACTCAGGGAACGTGCCAGCTTTAGTGCATAAAGAGGAAAACACATCATCATGTAGCAATTTCAAATATCCAGTGGCCTTGAGGTTTCCATTGATGAAGAATGGACCCACTATCGTTGTACCCCATATACCACACCAAACCATCACTTTTGTTGTTCCAACAGTCTTGGAGGGATCCATCCAATGTGGGTTAGTGTCAGACCAACAGCGGTGGTTTTGTTTGTTAACTTCACCATTCACATAAAAGTTTGCCTCATCACTGAACAAAATCTTCTGCGTGAACTGAGGGTCCTGTTCCAATTTTTGTTTTGCCCATTCTGCAAATTCTGTGTGCCAATCTGGGTCATCCTCATTGAGATGCTGCAGTAGCTGGAGTTTGTAAGGGTGCCATTTGTGAGCAGCTAATATCCGCCGAAGGGATGTTCGACTAATGCCACTCTCCAGTGACATGCGGCGAGTGCTACGCTGTGGGCTCTTGCTGAATGAAGCTAGGACAGCCACTGATGTTTCTTCATTAGAGACAGTTTTCTTGCGTCCACACTTTGGCAAATCCAACACTGAACCAATTTCACGAAACTTAGCAAGCAGTTTGCTAACTGTAGCATGGGAGATGGGTGGTCTCGTAGGGTGTCTTGCATTGAAATCTGCTGCAATGACCCGGTTACTGCGTTCACCAGATATCAACACAATTTCGATCCGCTCCTCACGTGTTAACCTCTTCGACATGTCAATGGCTGTGAACAAAGAGAAACTTGTAAATAACTCATGAAAGAATAAAGTTATGTTGAAACCAAGCACACCTTTGTTTTTCTTGTGACATTACCAATAAGTTTGATGTGTCACATGGCCCTCTTCCTATTGAAAAAACAAAAGTTGTATCCAAGATGGCCGACTTCTAAATGGCCACCATGGTCACCACCCATCTTGAGGAGTTTGCCCCCTCACATATACTAATGCGCCACAAACAGGACTTTAATATCACCAACCATTCCCATTTTATTACGGTGTATCCATATAAATGGCCCACCCTGTAGTTTCAATTTAATGCAGAGAGAGAGAGATATCAACTGAAAATCCAGAAAAAACACATTACAACACATTACATAAAAGAGACTTGCTAGACCACTGAATGACATTAATTTGCTTCTTCTTTAGCCACTCCTTTGTTACCTTGGTGATATTTTTTGGGTCATTGTCATGGTGTCATGACCCATCTTCAGTCTTCTGGCTGAAGGAAGGAGGTTCATTCATTGTTCCCTCAAGGCAGTGAAATCCTCCTGTACCCTTAGCAGAAAAACAAAACCATAATGTTTCCATCTCCATGCTTGACTGTGGATATGTTGTTCTTTAGGTCATACTCAGCATTTCTCCTCTTTCCAACTTGGCAGATGAAGATGACACCAAAGAGTATTATTTTGATTTCATTTGACGACAGCACTTTTTCCCAAGCCTTTTCTGAATCATTAGATGTTCACGGCAAACTTAAGACAGACCTCTACATATGCCTTCTTGAGTAGGGAGACCCCGTCGGTGCTGCATGGTGTAGTGTGTTACCAGTGGTGTTCTTGGTGACTTTGGTCCCAACTGTCTTCAGGTCATTACCAAATTACCAAATCTACCACCTTTTTCATGATCATCCTAACCCTGTGATTCAAGATCTTGCCTTGAGCACCAGACTGAGTGCAATTGATGGTCATTTTATTTCCTAATATTCACACTAGTGGTTGTCACTTTCTAACCAAGCATCTTGCAGATGGCCTTGTAGCTCCCTATGCCTTGTGCAAGTCTACAATCTTGTAATTTGTGTGCCACATGGACACACAGCCAATTTGTGGGAGCCAAAATTCAGACTGTGTTGATTCAAATACTTATTTTACTCAATGACATGCAAATCAATTTATACATTTTATGTAATGTGGGTTTTTTTCTGGATTTTTGGTTGATATTCTGTCTCTCTACACTAAAATACGAATAACATAAACAGAGACTGTTCATTAGAGTGTATGCATGTTGCAAGTTATGGACATGATGTTATTACTTCCATCTGATAGCAGTATAAATCACTGCAGATGGTTTGAAGTTCCTTCTACCATTAGAGAAAGCCAAGAGCATCCCAAAGCTTACTCCTGTGGTTCTACTCTACCCATTAATTAAGAGACCCTTCAGCAGCCACGGGTGCATTCAGTCTGTGTTACACTCATAACAAAGAGAGAGGTTACAGGGGCTGGACTGCAACTGGGCCCCAGACTAAAACAAGTACACAAACAAGATACACAAGCAGGGTATGTTAACAAGAAACAGATGAAACTAATCAAGGACAAGTTAATAGATCACAAAGTAGTGACAACTAAGGAAGCAAAACAACACATTGGGACACACAGGGAAAGTAATACTTTCAAAATAAAAAAGGGAACACAAAGAATAATCACAATTCAGTAAACCTAAATAAGACAGCTGCTGTGACCTGAACGTAGAAGATTGCAACACAACAACAGACTTACACAGACTAACAAACTTCAGAAAGGTTTTTTTGTTTTTTCTTTCGTTAGATATTCTTCTCCGTGCCAATCAATGCAAACTTTTGCCTTTTTGAGTAACTTCTCTTTTATTGATCTCCAGCTGTTACTGTAGTAAAAAAAATGTAAGCTGCAGAAAGCGTTCAAAGCCGGGATGGCTCACTTGATCATCCTGCTGGGCTTTAACTCTCAGCCCTGTAATAAAATGTTTAACTTGTCTTCATTTTCTCCTTTGCTACTGCACCCCCACCTCATTACTGTCCTCTTTTATTTCTCTCCCTTCCCACCATCTCATCTCTCTGATGTTTCCACATCACTGACGTGTTGCATGTGTATCCCTCATAGACAAAGACGAGTGCAGCAAGGACAACGGCGGCTGCCAACACGAGTGCATCAACACGGTGGGCTCCTACGTGTGTCAGTGTCGCCATGGCTTCGTGTTGCATGAGAACAAACATGACTGTAAGGAAGGTGGGTTTCATGTGCATTCACACCCACACACACACTGGCATAAAAGCACCAGAGCGCACGTGCATGCTGTCGCGCATCCACACAAGCATGTGCTCATTCATAAGAATAGCCATCATCCATCGCACAGCTCACACGCTGTCTACACACATCCACATGACAGCGGGCTTTACATTTGAAGGATTTTTTTCTCTGGCTTATATTTTTTTCACATAAAGGGACAGTTCACCCCAAAATCCAAATTCATGTATTTGTTTCTCTGGCCTGTGGCACTATTTATTCATCTAGATTGTTGAAGTGAGAGTTGTCCAGTTTTTGGGATGTCCGCTGTAGAAATGAATGCCTTATCCTGAATATAATAAAACCTTATGGCATTTCCCTTGGAGTGTGCCCCAGTGAAAAAGGAAATTGAAAAACTCAGCAGGAATGTCTTTTTTCTGAAATCATGACCTTGCTTTCTTTCTGTCAAAGTACACCAACCACCAACCAAAGAAGGCATGCAGCTAGCTAACATTAAAGCTCAGAGAGGAGACGCCATCAGTGTTTACATCCTGTCACGCTGTCACTCGCATGAGCCTCGGGACAGGTAGAGGCATTCTTCCTGTTGGGTAATGAAAAGCTTGGCAGACAGAAAGAAAATAGGTGCTGGGTGAACCTGCTTAGACCAAAACAATGCAGACAAATAAACAGCACTACAGCCCGAAGGGAACGCAAATTTAAGGTTTTATATATCAGGACATATTAAGAACAAATTAGTCCTCAGCAGGTCTTAAAATGAGGTAAATACAACCTCAGGTGAACTTCAAAACATGACATATTACACAACGTTACCATTTCTTTAACAAAAACTGAGACAAAATGCAGAAGGAGTCATCACATGATGTGAGATGATGTGAGAGACTGATAAAGTTACCACCAGCTGAGGTATTTCTCCTAGCTAAGGAATGACGGGGCGCACTTTGTCTTTCACATACTGTTTCTGCATTTTTGTTAAATAAACAGTGTCATATGTCATGCATTGTTATTCATCTCAGGTTGTATTTACCTCATTTTAAGAGCTGCTAAAGTCAAGATAACTTTTTAAAATTATGTCCTGATATGTAAAACTGTAGAACTGACAGAGACTACACTTTCTTTTTAATGTGACTGTGTTTTCAGTTTTGGGGTGAACTGCTTGTTTAAGTTGCAGACAGTCTTTCTTTAGGCTAATTAGTCTCAGCTTTTAAATCAAAAAGTGTCAAGTGTTCACCTCATTGACTTGATATGTCCGATCCTGGAACAATAAACGCAACCCTCTACCAGGGGAGATTTAGGACAACATCAGCAAAAATTAAAAACTTAATTATATATTAAGAGTATTTATTTTGTGTAGTGAGACTGAAAATGAAACAGCTTTCACATTGACATTTACTGGCCCTGAAGGGCAGTTGGCTTACACTGGACTCACTTGGACTTTTCTTAAAGGACATTCCTGAAACAGAAACACACCAAGTCCAAATTAATTACCACAGAAATGTCCCACAAAACTGTGACATTATAAATTATATGTAGGGGATTAAATTCAGGAGATGCTCCACTCTGAACAACTTGATACTCTTGAACTTTTCTCAGATGACCTAAAAACCAGTTGGCAGTCTCTAAAACTCTGTTCACTGTGATGTGTGTGAGAAACGGACAAAGGGTGGAAAAAAGTTTTAGTTTGACAGAAAACATTATTTATTAAAAGTTATTTGCACTTTCACACACACACTCGCACACACACACACACACCCTGCTGAATGGCCATATTATACACAGCTCTTTGAAGTTGAACTTTTGAACACGTACACACACACTCACAACATCAGCACTGACATACACACCTCACTAAAGACTCCCCGTGATGCTCATAAAAAAGACTCATGTTTCAAACATCTGGGACCTTGAAAGCTTTGCGTGTAGCGTTGTCTTCCTGTGTGTACATGTGTGTTTATATGTGCACAACACCAGTGTAAGCTAGCCTTGCCGTGTCATACTAATTCATATTCCCGTCACACGGCCTGTGCCCCTGTTTATATACATACATGAGCTTCAGCGTGTTTGAGAAGATTTCAGCAATTGTTGTTACACCCTGGATTCATCATTAAGCACAATTGTTACACACCGTTATGGCTTTTCACATCAGTGGGAAATATAAAAAATGACACACGGCATCCTTTAAAGTCTCAGGGATCTCATTTTAAACTCTTGCAATGACTTTGAAACTGTTAGTTTCTACCAGCAACTTGATCAGATTGTACCCATGGCTCTATCTGTAACATAAGATGTTACACTCTTCTGTAAAAACAAAACTGTGTGGAGATTTTGACATCTGTATGTGATACTTTGCATGCTAGGAAAAAAAAGCTTTTTCAGGCCCATGTGTTGTTCTTGTGGATGCCATTTCATGCTGTACATGAGTTTGGTTTTCCTGAGAAATAAAAGCCATCACCTTCAAACACATCGTCTTTGTCGTGTGCATGCCTTTTGCCTCCCCGCACCTTCATAAAGCCATAGCATTTGTCTCATTAAAATCGAATGCATGAAAATGCCATGTGTGACTGTGTGTGGGCTGCTCTGGACAGCTTTAACCTGAGACAGACTCCAGGAGGAAAGTAGTCAGTGTTAACAAGCAGCTCCTGTGTGTTCCCAGACTCGTCCATCAGTGACAAATGAAGTGCAGCTGATATTTTTCAGTACGCTTTCTGAGATTCTGTGGCAACAAAGAGCTGACTGCTGAGTAAGATTTTCTATACTGTAATGAGTAGGTGGAGCTGACAAAGCCTTAAAATCAAAGAAAGTGGGTCAAATGACAGAGTAGTCATCAGGAATGAAACAAAAACCACTGAGTTTGATACTTGTCCAATGAATGCAATGGTGTTTGGAAAAGCATTCAATCTTAAACAGACTCTGAATGTTACATATGCAGGTATGGTTACACAAATGTACACTATTTGTCAGTCTAAAGTCACTGAATGCATATAGAAAGCATCCAGGCCCACCTCCTCTCCCAAATCCAAAATAATGATATGGTTGTTACTTTAATTACTGTATACAAATAAATAGTGTACCTATATAAATGTACTCAGCTATTCTGTTACCACTACAGTTATGCTCTATCATGTTGCTGTTTAGGTGTAAGCTTTTCAGTTCTTTAAGCAGTTCTGTATGCCGGTACAGTATAGAAAGTGCAAAGGTCCCACTGCAGTGTTTGTGCAAAGCTTGCTGCCAATTTCAAGTGAAACCCACTCTGAACTTGTCACCAGGATGTGCTTCTTTGAAATCTTCTTCTCTCATTTAGTTCTTGTGTTTCTCTCCTTCCTGTTCCTTTTCCATTTCCTCTGACCTTTTCCTGTGCAGCCATGATTTTTAAACTTCCTCTCTGTGTGTGCTCTTGCGTGTTTGTGTGTGTGTCTCCAGCCGAGTGTGAGCACAAGATCCACAGTCCCAGTGGGACCCTGAGCAGCCCAAACTGGCCAGACAAGTACCCCAGCCGGAAAGAGTGCACCTGGGACATCACAGCCACACCGGGACACAGAGTCAAAATTGTAAGTGTGCATCACGTAAAAACGGGTTCAACATTGTCAGGCTTTTCTTTCTCTGTGTGTTTTTCCTGGAAATCACAGGAATGCCACCCCACTGTAACGACGCACCGTTCTGTCTGTGGGGTCATCTTGTATGTTAAAGCCTTGGGTTGGCTTCTCCTCTTGCTACACAGTCTTCTCCTTTCGTGTTCCACTTATGAAACCCAAATGTGAATGAGGGAGAAAGTGCATGTTTGTATATTTGGGCTAACTGTGAGTGAGTGTTCATGCATTAGAGAAAGGCCTTGGGCAGTGGCCATCTGTGTCAGTGTGCCTTTCTATGCCTGTGTATGCATGTGTGCTGCCTACACACACACACACACACACACACACACACACACACACACACACATACATACATACATACATACATACAAAGTCTTTTGCGTATTTTCTAATGTGGTGCACATGTATGTATTTATAAGACACCATTAAAATTGAGCTCCAGTACCATTTGGTGAAGTGTTTGTTTCTGCTGCAGAAACTCAGACATTTCAGTGCTGCCTCTCTAGAGAAAGTGATGTGAGAATTGCAAACTAAGCATAGTTTTAGCTCCAAGACAAATCTGAATGGTTATTTGGTCCTTGGCAGTTTAGGAAGTCATTTAAAGGGAGAATATCTGACTCTGAACTTTTTCTTGATGGAGGTGATGCCAGGGGCAATGATAATGGTCTATCTGTGTGGAGTTTGCATTTCTCCCCATGCTTGCATGGGTTCTCTCTGGGTACTCCGGCTTTCTCCCACAGTCCACAGACATGCAGTTTGTGGGGTCAATTGATGATTCTAAATTGCCCATAGGTGTGATTGGTTGTCTGTCTCTCTGCATTAGCCATGCAACAGACTGGCGACCTATCCAGGGTGTACCCCTGCCTTTTCAGCCCCCCTGAATTGGATAAGTGGAAGAGAATGGATGGATAGAGATGAAGACACGTCAGAACAACAAAACAGAAAACCAGTGATGACATACAATCTTTGTTTTCTTTCACTTCAGATGATAAAATGACAGCTGATGTTTGTCTTCAGCTTCTAAAAATGTTCATCTTGACCAAACATTTTATTTAAGAACGTAATAAAGCACAACACAGGTGCACTAAAACATGTTGAGATGATGCTGTGAAGAAGAAATAACCTTACTTTACATCATGACTGCTTTCACTGTTTGGCCAAGAAATGTTGCAAAAAGATGATTATTTGTAACTGTCTCTTCAATATATTAATAATTTAGTTTATAAATTTCAAAAGTTCAGAAAATAGCAGTCCACCAAAGATAAACTATAACATGTATTGTGACTTGTTACGAATATTAGTAAGACTTCTCAATTATGAAGCCAAAATTGGTTTGAGTTTTAGTAGCATTTAAGGTTAAAGAATGGCTTTAATCTGTTAATTATTGCAGCCTTCAGGTAACTTTCTGTTAGTTGACTGTTAGAATACTACTTTTACTTTCTAAAGGTATGAACGTCATAAGTGCAGAGCTCAAATTTGGTCTGACAAGGGACTAAATAACGGGAGGAGCAACCTGGCCTCTAATTGGCTTGTGGAGTTGTGTTCTGAATCAGTACTCCTACAGTACTGGTTAGAATTTAATCATATTTACACAAAATAACCACCTAACACAGGGGTGTCAAAGATAAGGTTCAGTGGCCACAATCAGACTGACACTAGACTCCAATCTGGCCCACTGAATGACTGAAAATGTGAATGCCGGTATACATGTTAGACATTTTATTGTAGTTTTACAGCTTTTACTACTGATAAAGTCATCCTCCATGGCCATTCATACTACACCAAATTAAACAATTAGATTACAGAAAAGTTCTGTTTTTTCACCATCTACTCTAGAACTACTATGAGTCTACGGTGCAAAAGAGACATTTTCTGTAAAATAACAAAAACTTTGTTTAATATATACTACGAGCTGCAGAAATTTCTCCATAATTTTACACCTTTATTTTTCACAGTTTAATCTGACGTTGTGTTCTTATGTAGAAAAAAAAAGAGAGGTAAATTGTTGACATTGTGAGGCAGCATGGTGGTGTGGTTAGCACTGTTGCCTTGCAGCAAGAAGTTCCTAAGTTTTACAAGAAGTTTGCATGTTCTCCCCGTGTTTGCATGGGTTCTCTGCGGGTAGTCTGGCTTCCTTCCATGTCCAAGGACATGCAGTTATTGGGGTTAGGTTAATTGGTGATTCTAAATTAGCCCATAGATGTGAATGGTTGTCTGTCTCTGTGTTAGCCCTGCGTCAGACTGGTGACCTGTCCAGGGTATATCCCGTCTCCAGGCCCCTCCAACGGTCCTGATAAGGATGAGCGGAAAAGAATGGATGCATTGTTGAAATTGCACTTCTTTATCTTATATCTTAAGATCTTAAGATATAAGAGATTAAATGTGTAGTAAAATTTCATTGCACTGACAGAAAGGGGAGTTTCACTGGCCGGCCCACCAGAGATCAAAGCATGACACCTACAATGTAAAATGTAATGCAAATGAGTTTAATATCCCTGCCCTAACAGGTCTTCACACAGTCTGTGTTCAAGGTCAAGGTCACATTTGTCATTTTAGAGGCAATAACCTGTGAATTGTGATTGATTATGAGCCAGATGAGCTACTGCGTCACCGATATTCTCGTATAAAAACACTGCCGTGAGCATATTTAAACAACAGGGTAGAGTGCCTGTGTTATCAGCTTGTCTAGCAAGGCTCATCCACTGTATGGGTGCACAAAACAGACACAGGAACCTGCTACAGCAATAGTCCACTTCTGTGACTAGCAGACCTCTGCCAGCTACAGTACAGCCATCTATGTCAGCCGCCCTCACCAAAACAGCCACTCTTTTAATCATGGATAATTTGAAGTCTTAATGCAATTTAAATGGGGGATAAAGCTGTTTATTTCAGATGTAATGTAGATGTTGGGCTTTTTATCGTGAAGGTCTGTGTGGATTGACTAACTTTTCAAACAATCCTTGTGTTGGCTTCATGTTTCAGCTCCAGAGGCTGGTCCTCACAAAGATTTCAAAGAAAAAAAAAAATAAAAAAAAAAATACAGAAGATGGAAATCACTCACATGCTCACATTTACACAGGATGCTTTAGATAATCCTCCTAAAGTCATGTTCCCATGCATGTGTCTCTCTCTCTCTCTCTCTCACACACACACACACACATGCACACACACACACACACACCCTGCTGAAAGGATGCATTATACATTTGGCTCTTCACCTTACTTCCACTCTGCAGCCACAATATGGGCTTGTTATCAAAACTGTCATCCACCGTCATTTAGTTTTTGATAATCTCTAATGACCGCTTATGTAACCAAAACACATTACATCATCATCTGCGATAGCACAGTTACGAGGTTTTGCTCCCGTTTTGAACGTAACTTTGTAACTTTATGTGATTCAAATGATACTAAATACACACTCCTTTGTTTTTATGTTTTTAACATTACTTGTTGTTTTGTGCACTTTAGCTTTACATATATCTGTGAGGACCAGTTTTAAATTTTAGACTCGAGGAGTGAGGGCATTTTTGTTTTTGTTTTTTTTAGGGGGAGTTGAATTAGGTCAGGCATTAAAATTCATTTCATTTAGTGTTACAGATCAGCTTAGAAGCAGGGTAAGGGCTAAGGTTATGCATGGGTAAAGAGAGAGATCACACCAAAATCAAACCGATGTATTCCCCTTATGATGGATTTTGAGGGGGTTTTTGTAGTTGTATGTTAGCAAACTCTCTTTTCAATAAAGTCCTATGCATTTCAGTGAGTATGCACAAAGACATGAGTACAAATGTGTGCATATAATAAATAGGGGTGCTCTCTTTCTCCACAGTAATGACATCAAAGAAGGACATATAAAATGCCAGAAATCTGAACATGGCATTAGGATAATTTAATTATTCCTCACTCTGTCTGGCACACACACACAACTTGCCTGGATGTAGTACACGGCTCAAGTCAGACCATCAAACCAGTGTCTCGCTTGAGGTATGGTTAGAAACATCTGGAAGCCATCACGACCTCAGAATCAAACACTTCCCATCTGTGTAATGAAATCCACGCATCAGCCCACCTTCACCCTCCTTTCTGCTTCAACTCAGTTGGTTTATGGAAAAAAAGAAGAAAAAAAATCAGAGTGTTGTGATGGTTATGGTGACGTGACAGAGACAATCCAGTGTGTGACTGTGTGGGAGCGAGGCCTGCAAGGTGTTATGACTCAGCTCACGGTGACATGATTGGATTATAAATCGTGACACTGTGTACATGCTTGTCCGCGTGGAGGCATTGCATGGGCCAGGGGTTTCTTCTCTGACGCTTAGAAAGAAAATAGCATTTATTTTCTAAAACGAGATCGTATCAGTGAGTGACGTTTGATGAAGGAATGTTTGGAAAGATAGCCGACAGACTGATAGATTAACAGCCTAAACATGATATGCAGCATCCTGCATCTTTCATTAAAAAAAACAACCCAGTGTAATATATCATGCAGCACGGACAATGCCAGGAATTATTTTTAATCTGCCACAAATGGGAGAAAGAAAATGAAATCAGAAATAAATATGGGCTTGAGGATACAGTGTGTATTTTCTTTTGTATTGTGGCCTCAGCTCATTTTAATTACTTCCTAATAACTTCACTTTGCTTTGGGATTTCTTAGACTGACAGTACTATTGACCAGGGATGTTTGGGAAGCTTTAAGCATGCCCCTGACAGGCAGTCAGTTAGTTCATTGGGGACGGAATTTGGGTATCTAATGCTTAATTAAAACCCAATAACAGTGCAATAATGCATTTCCATTCCAGCTACATTAACTCATGTTTACTTCTCTGTGTTTAAAAAATGATTTGATGCTTAATGAAAGACTCACCGTGAAGATATTTCTTTATAAAAACAAACAATACATTTGGAAATAATCCATTCTCTTCCTTCAGTCTGCTCTTCTTTGTGTTTATTTTTTCCTTCAGCTCGCACATGTTGTCTACATTCCTGAGTTCTATAAATAATTCTTTAAAATAATAAAGCCCTCACATTTTCAGGCTTTGTAAACACTACAAAAATATTTTTCGTACCTACAAGCTTGTTGATCTCCGAGTTCTGCTCTTCGTGCCTCACATGGACAAATTTAATCTGCTTTACGGAGCCAAGCAAGCAGATAAAGTTAAGCCCTTTCCTTCAACAGCACCTGGATGAAGAAGTGAGATGGAAAAGTGACTTGAACAACTTTAGGGATTTTATTCGTGCCGTTCTCCAACTAATGTCGCTCAGAGAGACCGGTGAGGGACCTCAGAATTGCCTGCCTGTTGCCAGGATGATACAAATTCAGGAAAAGAGAGATTAGATTAGTAGTGCAGCATCTTTACGAAAGGGTTCTTGCATATTTATAGATTTTTGGGAGCGTGTTGCCTTCACTGGATACCAGAAACAGATCGAAAACAAAGGGAAAAGAGAGATAGTGAAAACAGCAAAATGAAATTCAGCAAAGATGTAGTGCCAAGAGTTAAATCAAGAACTCAGCTTTAGATGTAGTTTTCTTGACCTGCTACAAGGGTGACAAACATAAGGCCCAGGGGCAGAATCAGCCCAACACAGACTCCAATCCGGCCCACTGAACAGCTTTGGAAAACATGAAGGAGCACATACATTTTGGACTTTTTACTTTAACAGCCTTTTCTATTGATAAAGATGCCCCCAATGCCCCATTCATACTCTACCAAAGTAATTAAGTAGTAGATAAACAATTACATGACAGAAAAGTAGATCCACGTTGAAAAAAGAGAGGACATAATCTGTGCATTAACAAAAACATCTTGTTTTAAATTTATTAAACAGTCTGGCCAATGACCAGAACTTCATCTAAAAGTTTAGAATAGAATAGAATAGAATAGAATAGAATAGAATAGAATAGAATAATCCTTTAATTGTCCCACAAGGGGAAATTTGGGTGTAACAGCAGCAAGAAAGACACATATACAAACAAACAGTACACAGGACACAGAACAGAAACATACACAATTTTTACATATTTACATCAAGGACAAGGACATTACACAATCATTTCTTACAGTTTAAGAGATGTGCTGACATATTTCTTTCTTTTATCACAGCAGCATTTCTTTATCATGTAGAAAACCTGACACAAACTTCTACACACCAGACAAAAGGGGATTTTCACTGGTCCGGCCCATGATGTAAAACGAGTTGGACATCCGTGATCTAGCATATGACACCATAAGCATGCTACCATCACTCAGAGCTGTAAAACCCTAAGATTCAATTCTCAGAGCGACAACTTACCAGTATTTTAGAATTAAAGCCATGCCTATTAATGAAATGAATTGCTTGGTAAAGACTGGTCACCTGCCAGCCAATCATGCAGATACATGTGTAAGTTCATGATTTCATCAATAGAGAACTGTATCGACACCACCTTGTGTTAAAGGTCGCTCTCAGCACTTTTGCGAATATCGGAAGTATCCTTTTGAGTATGTCTGGTAGCTCCTCTTGTCCTAACACCCACTCATTCATTCATTTTCCGTCTCTGCAATTCTCCCCGCTTCCTTCTTTTCAGACCTTTAATGAGTTTGAGATCGAGCAGCATCAGGAATGTGCCTATGACCATCTGGAGGCGTTTGACGGGGACAGTGACACAGCGGCCATCTTGGGGCGACTGTGTGGCAGTAAGATCCCGGAGTCGCTGGTGTCCACTGGCAACAAGATGTACCTTCGTTTCATTTCTGACGCCTCAGTGCAAAGGAAGGGTTTCCAAGCTTCACACTCAACAGGTCTGTGGCCATATAAATATCCTTATGTAGTAAATAAAGCAGCATTTTAAGTCTGTTCTTGGAACACTGTGCAAGACCATATCTGTTGAGAGCATCACTCAAAGTCATCAGCTTAATCCTCTTGAAGTTAGGAGTAATGTCCCCCTCTAGTGGTTTTTAACAGCACGTGCATGCTGAAATAACCCTTCATGAAATCCAACTTTAGTTCTTCACTGCTGGGAAGAACAAAAAGTGCCCCCAAAACCCATTTTTTTCATACTTTTTTCTTTCTTTGTGCCTCTTTAGAGTGTGGAGGTCGGCTGAAAGCAGAAGCTCATCAGAAGAACCTTTACTCCCACTCCCAGTTCGGAGACAACAATTATCCGGGTCACACTGACTGCGAGTGGCTGCTGACGGCAGAACAGGGCTACGGCATCGAGCTCAGCTTCATTACATTTGAGGTTGAGGAGGAGGCCGACTGTGGTTATGACTACATCGAGCTCTATAATGGATATGATGCCAACTCACACCGACTGGGACGCTTCTGCGGTTCAGGGGTGAGTCACCGTTATTTTCAGGGAGGTCTCTGAGTTCTGTAAACTTGAAAGACTTGTGGAGGACTCGCCACATGTTTTAGTGGTCGACAATGAAACACTTCAGGTTAGACATTAGAGTTTGCTTTGGCACTTTGAGTCAGTGAAGCTTTAACTAGTTTTATAAATGTGCATTGTATTACTTTGCAATGTTAACTTTTGCAGCGTGCAGCGATTTATTGAAATGTGCAAACATACATAGGAAATGCAGTATATAAGGCAGTTTTAATTAGCTTGAAAGTCCACTTTTATTCTTCAACATAGCCTGAACTCTATTAGGCAGCTTTCTTTTCATTTCTTTAAGTAGTCTTCAGGAATAATTCTCCAGGCTTCTTGAAGGGCAGTCAAAGCTCCTCTTTGGATGATCCCACACTGCTTCAGTAATGGTGGGGAAGCCAGTCCATGATAGTGTTACATTGTGTGTTTTTCTATCCAGATATGCTTTTTACTGCATTGACAGTGTGTTTGAGATCATTGTCATGCTAAAAATGAAGCTGTCTACCAATCAGACAATGTCCAGATGATATAATGCGTGGTGGAACCAAGTGTGATGATACATTACTGCATTCATAATTTCATCAATTTTGACACCTGTGCCATATTTTATAAATTCAACAAACAGGTTTCTCATAACAAATTGCCTAAATTTATGATTTAAGACTTGTTCTTTGCTAAGTTATCTGTTTTGTGTATATACAACACTGTTTCATCCATTGAGAAGGTGTTTTTTAATGCTTGAATGAATCATATGTCAGTGTAAGTGGCTTAACAAACAAAAACAACATCATTGTGAAAATGTTCAGGTACAAGGACTGAAAATTTGTGAAAAAGCAGCCAATGTCCAATAAAAAAAACTTTAAAAGACCTTCAGAAAGCCTGGATAAGTGTTGCTTAAAAGCACTTTAGAAAAGCACAAGAAAGTCTGGCTGCTTGGAAGCAAAATATATAGAAATTAGTCAAGACGTGGATCAAAACTTTTGCATAGTACTGTATACTGAAATATATAAAAACAACCTCTTCACTGTGTGTCTGTTGTCCCTTCCTCAGCCTAGAGAGGGGATTTACTCACCTGGAGATGCTATGCTGATCCGTTTCCATAGCGACGACACAATAAGCAAGAAGGGCTTCCACATCCTCTACACGAGCACCAAGTTCCAGGAGAACCTTCACACCAGGAAATGACTACAGTCGTAGCCCGTAACCTCTGACCTCTGTGCAGCCCCAGCCACTGTTACCCTGACCTTCACCACGGCAATGAGAAAAGTACAGCTCGTCCCCTCTTGGCCAGCTATGAGAAGAAGATGACTCTTCTGTGGATATCTGTCTCCCTCTGTGGCTCCACACAGGTCACTGCACTCCGAGATGAGGCGGGGAAAAAACATCGAGACTTATCAGCAAACACTTGGGGGATTGCGCTGATGACCGCGCGAGCTGTTTTCACGGAGGAGATGGTTTCGTTACCGCACATCAAAGCTATGTGATCAGTACAGGACGACAGGGTTGCAGGAGATCCATATAGATTCACTGAGATACCCGGAGCTGAACAAATGCAAATAAAAAGCACAAACACTAGTTTCATATTCGGAGATATAAACCACGGATGCCAAAGAAACTAAAGAACTTAAAAATGCATCCAAGGAGGGAGTCCAGAGTCTGGAACCGTGCGACGTACTGTGATCAGACGGCTGCTTATCACCCACAGTAACCCTCGACAAACTGCTGACAAACATTTTTATTGCCTTTGAGGCCTGGGAACTGGTCTCTTCAGCCCAGCTCAGAACGGCTGCAGATTATTTTATTCCATGTCTTTGTATCGTAAAACTCATTGTGTTTACTGTGTGTGTGCGCGTGCGTGTGTGTGTGTGGGGGGGGGACAAAGAGGCTTGAGTCTGACCTTTGCCCTTTTTGTTGTTTTTCTTGCTTACAGCTTATGCAGATTGTGGAATAAAAGAAAATAAAGAATATTAAATGCAAATAAAGACTTCCAAAACAATGTGTGATGTTAATGTTAAGCCTCACTGTAAGTTGTGGGTGTGTCCAGTTGCCCTTCCTCCACAGTGAACATGTGATTTTCTTTTTTTCTTCTTCTTCCCCAGTGGATAGCAGAAGGGAATATTTTACACAGCTGTCTCTTGAAAGTCAGTGACTGAAGGAGAGATTCCCATGGTGCTAAAAATAAAGAATACACTGAAAGACTGAATGGAGGCTTTCAAATGGAGACAGCGTGCAAACAGCACTCTGCAATCAACAGCACTAGTCCTATGGAACTACAATATTGCCTTAGAACCAAATGTATGCTATCGGACGTCGCTCTTACGCTCTTGCACAGGCGTCTCGTGTCGGAGCCATGTTTTGATTTGTTTGGTGAGATTGGTTTTATTGTAAAAAAAAATAGCAACAACAAAAGAACATGGGACGTGAAGTCTGGGTGTGAGACGGTATCTGCAGTGCATGTGTGTTTGTGTCACTTTCGTGGTTACATGCACACACACTCGTGTTTTTTGTGCATTTAGGGGAAAAAAGGACAATTCGAAGGATATGTGCTGCAAATGAGCTGCGTTGTTTCTCTTAATGTGTTGTAGGTGATTCTCTGTGCGTGTGTGTCTTTTAAGTTGTGTGTTTTTAAGTTGAATCTCTCATTGCTGTATGTGCCAAGCTCCAGGTGACCCTGATCCCACTGTTAACTGTAGTTTTTGCTTTATCGTTCCACCTCTGGGTCTGACATGACGTCCTCTGCATCGGTCATTAAAATACACACAGGCTAAAGCCACACTCGTGTTCTCTTTGTCTTTTGTTTTTAAAGGAAATATTAATCTGTTCATAAAATCCCAGCGTTTACCTTGAGGTAGTTATCATGTGACAGCATGATATCCGATATCTGAAACCTTCTCACAGCATTACTTTCCCACTTTTTCGGGGATGGCAGAACATTTTCTGAGAATTTCAAATGAGTCTAAGACCAAACCTGACCCTAAATCTATTTTTGAGATAATAACCCATAATTTGGACTTATTTAAGTAAATACATCAAGATTCGGTGTCAGAAACAAGCTTCCATATGGATTTTCACTGAATTTGGTGATCAAATTTATAGTCATCAGACAATGAACCAGTTTTTGTGACTTCATCACTTATCCAGTGACATATATTGTATTTTATAAAACCTCAATTTAAGACTTGACTTGTTGACTGGGTCTGAGACTGTTGGGCAGCTGGGTCCTTTCTGTGCTGTCAGCAGGGGTCAGCCTGCATTCATTTAAATAACCTGCCACCGAAAATGTTTTAATGATGTTACAGCATCGTGTTTTACCAACACGATCACTTTTAGTGATCATTTTAAAAAGATTTTCAGAGAAACTTCAGAGAATGCTTTTGGGAACAAAGTAAAACATAAAGCCCTGTGACTTTCAGAAGGGCAGAAACCTATTTAAGGTATGTCTTATAGGGCAGTGGATCACAGAGCTAACACACAGAAAAACAATCACAGTCAAGTCAACAAGCAAACCCACACTGGCAGTACAGATGAACTCTATCTTTGTTACTGGATTAAATTTAAATTTCATTGTTCAATAATTGTTTATATATAAAAGAAAAAACAAAATCGTGGATCATCAGTTCTATTTGTCATGCTGAAAATATGAATTCCTCATTGTCCTCTAAAATTAAATTGTAGAAGATTTGTCTTGGTTTGACAAGTTGCCATGGAAACATAAGGGTTTCTCATACATGCTGTTTTTTCCATTATTACTTTTGACCCTGACACCTTGTTCTTGACCTTTGGATGCAGTATGCACCTGCAGCTCGAATGCCTGCTTTCTACCTTTCCGCATTTCGAGATGAATTCCTGATTTGTGTCTTCTTATAGTCTTCCGATGCTTTATTCTCTGGCTTCAACTCTTAATTCAAACACTGCTATTTGTATATTTAACGATGCTTACACAACGTGCCAGAGCGGGAGACGTGATTGGACAGCTGCTGATCACACAGGAACGTCATCACAGAGCTAAGTAACAGTCGTCCAATGAGATTTTGGACTTTGACGCTATTAAATAATTTTATACTTTTAAATAAACTGGTAAAAAAAATCTATAAGTATTCAAGTGGCGCACACTCCGCATAAAAACACACAGCCACAGAGAACAGCAGTCCACTCGCTCTTGTGAATTAGTTTTTTCTGTCTTTGTGGGACTCCTGTAAACATAAAAAAACCCCGCAGCTTTCAAGCATGAGAAGATCTTAACTCATCTTACCTTTATAAGATCAATTTAATGAGCTTCACTTATCTCTCATTCGGCGCAACAAACTCCCAACAGTTTGATTCCGCTGCTTTACCAGGAGACAACCACTAGAGTGCGCCCTTAATGAGTTTTTTAAAGGTCAGAGCCCCCAAAAATAAAAGAAATAAATTTTTTATTAGAAATCTGTTTTTCTGGTATTCTCCCAGATGAACACGACACTGATTAGAAATATTTAAAACTCTTG
The DNA here is from genome assembly GCF_001858045.2 of Oreochromis niloticus. Lineage (NCBI taxonomy): Eukaryota > Metazoa > Chordata > Actinopteri > Cichliformes > Cichlidae > Oreochromis > Oreochromis niloticus. Next base: position 14,895,443 of record NC_031971.2, on the reverse strand, counting down.
AATAATCTTTTAAAGGCAAACAAGGCTGTTAATTTTTCATCATGGGGAAAACTTTCATGTACATGCTGTACAACACTTTTTACACTTTTTAGTCTTTAAAATGAGAAAATTAAACCATAAACTTCTGGACACCTTAAAGCGTCCCTTCATGCTTGTTTCCCAATATTGCTGCAGTAGTGTGTTAGAGCTGTGTTTGTCTCCACCTACAGTTCACCCAGAGAACTGCAGCCAGACTGATGTAACCATCTCTCAACGTTTTAGGGTGAAAAACGAGCAAACATCACGCTTTCTTGTACACTGGTCCAAAATATTGTACAATTTATTATTTAAAAGATAGATCTGTTTATTAAAAGGCTTTGAAACCTGATAGAGATCTGAAACATTTTTGTTTTGAATTGAAGGAAAGGCTTTTTAAATGAATACCATAGAGACTACAGCTCCTTCCACTTGGGTTGGAAGACTTTATGCCCTTTAAGGCAGTAGTGCTGGGCTTACAATTTCAGCTTTGCAAGACACCTTTTGTGTTATAGAGTTATAAATGACTGATTTTGTGGTCAAAAACAAACAAACAAAAATTTGAAAATCTCCGTGCCTTTTTTTTTCTCTAAACAAACATCAACAACTGCTTAGTTACTGTAGCTGTACTCATACAGTTTATGAACTCTGCCTTAGTGCACCATGTGTAGGGATAAACCTTATAATGAATTTCATTATTGACCGATCTAATTAATATTCTCTTTTTTACCATCTGATCATCAAAAGTCCTCAAAGTCCACTCAAAGCCCACAGTGAGTCGTTTTGTGAGACTAATAATGGACTATGAGAAGCCCTCTCGAAAAAACATAGTGAGAGCAGGAACAAGTTTTTATAATTTTTTGGTCAAAGATCAACCAAAACTTTCATCAGAAAGGTTGATTTTTAGTTAACTGATTAATCACCTCTGGTCAGTTTGAGACTTTTAACAGGAACTTTTATGGACTAAGTGACTGTTGGCTACTGTCATATTTGCTGGGCGTCACAACAGCACGTTTGATATTTACACCAGATGCAACCCCAAAACGATTTGCATCTCCTTGTGGAATCGCGCCATGGATCTTTTGCTTGGCAGGCTAACGTGAAAGCCACAGGAACGACCTACCTAATGAAATTGAAAAAAGAATAAAAGTACCAACAAAAATTTTCACAAAAATCCACAACTGATTCGGCTGTAGCAAATCTGCCCACTTTTTCCCAAAATGCACCACATTTTTACCTTTCATTAAGCAGATAAAACACAGGTAACACACTCCATCTGCTCGGGAATATTATGATTAGACTACTGAGCGCTCCAAAACAACTTCAGCATGAGCGTGAAAGTGTGCCGTTACCTATGACTTCAGCTTTTAGGCCAACACTCAGGTCCTGAGGCAAAAATAAAATTTAAACATCTGCTTTTTCCTGAACATCACATGTGATACGAAGAAAAGCTCCAAAATCAGACACAAAACCACGCTGTGCTGCAAGAGCCGTTTGATCTTCTGCAATGCCTGTGTGGGCGGTGAGGTGCAGCTAATTTTACCCAAACATCATTTTTGGTCACATAGCATCTTTAATACCACCATTATAATAATTAGGATATCAAAAGTATCGAGTATACATACATAATTTGCATTGCGGTACACAAATCTGAGCTGATTTATGTGTTAATATCTTTCATTTGTTGTTCTCAGGATCAACTTTTATTATCTTGACATTGTGCTGATACATTAAATCGTCCTGAAGAACTATTTCAGGAAGGAGAACATTTAATTGGACATGTATTGTTAAGCAATATAAAAAGTTGTTTTTTTTCCTTGATATTTCCAAATGTAACTTGAATCCTATAGTCTACTACTTTCCAATACCAATAGTCAAGAATCTTGATATAAGCCAAACTAGAGTCCATGTCACCAAAATCAAAGTACTTCAGGTAGGTTCCTTCACCTACGGTTGTCTGGATATTCTGTAGTTTTTCTTCTGTTTTTTGCAGTTAAGTTCTTGAAGCTGTGGGAACAGTCTATTGAAGCCATGCCTGTTTTTATAACAGTCCCAGTAAATGGATTCTCAGGAGTCTGAAGATGTACGCGTGTGAGTGTTTATGTGTGTGTATTGGTTGAGGAAAGCGTGGGTGGAAAAAACTGGTGAAGCACCCCACTTTCCTCTCTCCTCCACCACCGTTATGGTCTCAGTCTGTGCTGCCTGTCAGACGCTGGTGATGGAGGCCAGGCAGTTCGATGACTTCTGGAGTTTCTCAGGCTGTGTGGTGGGGGGCTCTGGGATGGTGCGAAAGCTGAATGGCAGTCCGATACTACTGGTGCCAATGTGGCCGGGGCTCAGCGCTGGATTTTGCCGTCTATTGCTTTCCACTATGCTGGATGTGTTGGATGCAAGGCTTTCACGTGTCCTGCACGACAAAGACGACATGACATGACAAAAAAAAATTGGAAACCCACTGAAATACTTTTGACACCATTTTAAAGCACACTTCGAATGCTGAGGGGAAAAAAGCTTGTAGGTTATTGACAAAATTAGCATGCTATTAAACAAAAAGGTAATGTAAATCAAGTGTTAACAATTACATCTGCCACATGTTGATTATGCTAATTATCTCCAAAAGTTGAATCTGTTCATCTGGACGTAGCGTTTTGTGGGAGAAACATTTCGTCACTCATCCAAGTGACTTCTTCAGTCTCAGCTGACTGCAGGTTTGAGCGCGGAGTCAAGGAGGCCATTTACGTGAAAAGGGAAAGACCATCTCTGAATCGAGGAGGGGGCCTAAGGGTACATCTGTCACCATCTTACAATGCTGTGATTGCAGCCATTCCCCAACTCTCTGTGAATGGTACTCATGGCCATTGATCAGTGTTCTTTGATCAGTGGGTTTTGGTCAGTGATTGTTGATCAATGGTCATGGGAATTTGCATAATTATGATTAAGGAACTGACCTCACAGCCCATTGTTCCTTCAGTGGGCTGGTTTCAGTCATTATGCAAATGTACTGTTTATAAGGTTTGGGGAAACCTGCAGTCAGCTGAGACTGAAGAAGTCACTTGGATGAGTGACGAAACGTTTCTCCCACAAAACGCTACGTCCAGATGAACAGATTCAACTTTTGGAGATTTACTTTCCTGGATGATTGAGGATGCATCAAGACATTATGCTAATTACTTTCTTGTATCTTAAAGCCCAATGTTAAGTTCCAAAATACAGGATATTTATTAGTTTATAAATAAATATTAGTCTTTGTATCAAGGCTATATACACAGCACAATTAAAATATGTATTACAGTGGCTATTTCATTTTACACATGATCATCAGTGTGTGAAAACATCTGCCATCAAGGTTGTATTCTCTTTTATCAACTAGAGACATTTACAAAATGCGAGGTAGTACTGTAGTACTGCAAGTGAGTTTGAAAAGCCAAGTTTCATAACAGTAAGGCAGGTTTAATGGAAGATGTTCTATTTTACCAAGTGTAGCAACCAACATTTTTTGGAGCTTGCCCAGCATCAATTGCATTTGGTTTGAATTTTTACTTTTTGATAATATTCAGTGAGAGCATGCATGCGTTCTAGAAGCGTCTGGAAGATATACACCCCTATGCTGTCTGTCAGTTTATCCAGAACTGGTTCACACAAGATTCTCAGACATTAAACTGGCTTCATATTTCACTCAAAGAAACAGAAATGGCTTGTAAAACAGATGGTTGCAACCAGTAAAATATGGAGTTGGAATAGCCATGTATGATGCCTTTATGTACCTCTGTTTACTTTTGGGTGTTTTTGAAAGTTAAGTTTGTTACAGTTAAACCCAGTGTTGGTCAAGTTACTTGAAAATAGTAATTAGTTGCTAATTACTGATGACTTCTCCAAGAAAGTAATCCAGTTACTTTACTGATTACTTATTTTTAAAAGTAATTAGTTACTTTATTACTTAGTTGCTTTGTAAAAACATGATACACAACCTGAACACGTAATAAAGCAATAGACCTTTCAGCCCAATTCTATTTTTTTCTGCATAATCCATCATAGAAAATTAAATCAAATGGAAAAAGTCTCTTTTTAAAACTTGTTTTATTAGTTTTAATCTTTTAACTTTATGCACATTGCATCAAGCAAAAATGAAATCATATGCAACATTCTCTGACTGGACGAAATTTGTTTAACATTTAAACCTATTTTCTGCATATTCCAGCATATAAAATAAAATATTTTTTTGTGTTTGCACTCACTCTTTCAAATAGATGCAAGTAAAACACAGCAGAAAATAAATAAAATCAAAGATTCAGCGGCACTAAGTCCTGTCGCTCTTAAGTCTATTTTCACCTGTTAAGCACGAGTGGTGCAGGCGGAGGTTTGCCCGGTGCCACAGCGGTCATGTCAGTGGGGGGATCCGGGGGTTTCTCTGTGAATTTCACATTCCCGTGGCAGTGTGCTAGGTGCTTGCTCAGATTTGAAGTTTAATTTTTCGCTGTAGAAAGAAGTTTTCTTTCCATGCAGAGTTTACAGCGGACGCTAATGTTTTTGTCACTTTTTATGGAATCAAACTCAAAAGTAATGTAAGTACTTCCAAGCTTTAAACGCTGCATAGTCTTACTCTCTCCCGCCCTCCATGTTATCCAATGTTGATCTACACACGTCTGTTGCTGCCACGGACATCATACGCGCTTACGCCATTGACATGAGACACTCACAAACAAAATCACGGTTTAGTAACGCAGTAACGCAGCGTGCCTATGGGAAAGTAGCTGTAATCGAATGACTTTTTTTGCAATAATAATCTCTTACTTTACTCGTTACTTGAAAAAAAGTAATCAGATTACAGTAACGCCCATCTCTGGTTACACGATGGACAAAAGTATTGGGATACGCCGTTTAATCTTTGAATTCAAGTGTTTTTAGTCCCATTGCTACATGTGCATAAAATCAAGCACCTAGCCATGCAGTCTGACTTTACAAACATCTCTGAAAGAAAGGCTTGTTCTTTCAGAGATGTTTCTCAGTGAGTTTGAGCATGGTACTGTAATGGGATGCTATGCTGCATCAAGTCAGTTTGTGGAGTTTTCGCCCTTCCAGATATTCCGCAATCAGATATAAGTGGCAATATTGGAAAGTGTAAGCATTTAGGAACTAAAGCAACTTTGCTATAAAGAACCAAATCAGTGACGCTTAAATGTTGCCAATACTCTGTTGACTGCATAGCTACAGAGCTCCAAACCTCCTCTGGCATTAACATCAGCACAAAAACTGTACACCCGGAGCTTCGCAAAATGCACTATGTAGGCGGCTCAGTGCTTTTGTCCATATAGTATATTATACAGTCCTTTTTAGCTGCAAACATGGCTGTAGCTTCCAGGTTTGAACAATAAAGCCAAAGCAGAGGTGCCTTAACCCTGCATTCTGTCTGAAGGCCAGCAGAGGGCTGTGCTGTCAAAAAGACTTTGGTCCTGTAGAAGTCTGATTGTATGGGCTCGATCACTCATTTTGGGTTATACAGAATTTAAAAAAAAGAAAAAATAAGGTATGTTTCCTGCTATAAATCCTGATCATCTGTGGTAAGATTTCCCATGGTATGAAACCACACAGTCATTAGCTAATAAATTGTCAATCACAAGGCATAAATCAATGAGTGTGCAGTTTCACAGTCAGACCCGCTCATCCTCTTCACATTTGTTTTTGTCTTCTCCAACCATGCCAGATGCCGACAGTGACATCACAGTAGTTACGCCCATCTAAGCTCATACTGTGTATGATGACACAACCCTGTCACAACTCGGTGTCATCCACCGAGTGTGTGTGTGTTTAAACTGAAAACTGTGCAGATCCTGTAAGACCAAAAAAATAGAGGTTTGATAGGCAGAGACTGGTTTATTGCTCACCATCAAGACTCTGATGTTAATGCGTGCCATTTTGCACACTTTCATCTATTTATTGAAAAGAATATCTGTGAGGATGTTCACACCCTATTTACACATGTACAAACCTCATTGTTGCTTTAAACAAAGCAGTCAGCGGCTAAATAAGCACATCGGTGGATGAGCACAAACCAGCATCTTCAATGGATGGACTTTGACATACATACAGAACCTTTACAGCACTATTGCCAAAGCTGAAAGCTCATATTTCTTCAGCCTAGTGATAAGCAAACAGTGTAACACGACACTGATATGAGTAGTCTCAGATGAGTTGATTGTTAGCCAGCTACAGTGAATAGATTCATAACCAGGAAGGTTGACGACGGGATAAAATATCAATTATAATTAAGTATTCTTTGGTCTTGGAGCCTTCACACTGACCCATGACATCTTTCACTAAGGTCTGGGTGCAAGAAGCTTTGATTTATTTCAACAAACCACACATAACCACGACATCTGTTTTAGAGGAAATATTTAGGCCCTCATGTGCTCTACTTCAGCATCCTAACCGCTCTCTAAGTTGCACTTTTATGTCATACGCAGTTTACTTTAGCACATACCTGGGGGAGTTGAATCCACTGTCCACCGTGACACTGCTGCTGTCCATGCTGTCCAAACGGGCAGAGTGGGCTGACTTCTGGCTGCTGCTGTTCTCTGTCTCCTTGGGGCTGAGTAAAGTCAGATTGGTCTCCAGTTTTCGCTGCAGATCGTGGTCCTTCTCCCGTTCCAGGAGCCACTGCATGGTTCCCTCCCCACCACCACCACTGCCTCCACCATTACCACCCCCTTCCCCGTGGTCTTTGTTGTCCTCTGCCGAAGCCAACTCTTTGTGCGAGTCCTCCTCTGGCTCTTCCTCGTCCTCATCGTCGGATACATTATAATAGTCAAAGGAGGCAGAGGGGACTGTTGGCTCTAAGCAGCCCTGTAAAACTGCAGGTGACGCTGAGGAAGTCGCTGAATTGGAAGGCTGCTGGGGCTCAGGATTGTCTAGGGCCTCTGTTGATTTGGCATGTGAGGCTTTCCGCAATGTGCCAGACTTGGTGTAGCTGCTGTCCACGTAGCCGCTGGACAAGGCATTGTGTGGAGGTTTGAACAAAGTGTCCTTGCTGAAGATTTCTTTCCTCTTGATCACCATACCACCTCCTCCCCCTCCGGGATCTACATTGTGTTGGTGTGGCGTCAAACGGGCATTTTGCGCCGGCTCCGGCGTCTGGCTTGGCGTCAGTCGCGTTGAGCCGTTCTGTCCTTTTGCTGCCGACAAGTCCTCTTTGTACTCCATCGTGTGAGGAGAGGTGAGGTGAGGCGTTTGGCGGTCAGCCGGAGAGCCCTTTCGGAGTCCCCCTGATGAGGTTAATGTGTCATATTCTGATTTTGCCTGAGGCGAAGGGGCAGTTAAGATTGTTTCATTTGACGTATTGCACTGGAAGTACTCATCTGTTGAGGGCTTAGAAGAAAGTCCCATTAGCTCATTGTACGTTGGCAGGCTGTCTCTGCTTTTGTTCCTCTCCATTGTACTCCGGATCCTTGACTCATCCAAACTCCCTTTCCCCAAATCAGGCACATTGAAATCAGAGTGGAACTTAGCAGCAGAGAACATGATCCTTGAGTAATGGGAGGACTTCTGCGTGGCCCGCAGGGTGCCATCATCAGTGTAGTAATGACTACGCTCCTCCAGACTCGGTTCAAAGTCTTCTGGTGCACCCAGTGACGGGCCTTTTAGAGAGTTGTCCATGGACCGAGATCGTTCTTTCGCCTGATCTGACCTCTCGTGACGAGACTTCCTGTCCTGATTGTGACTGTGACTCCTTTGCACTCTGGACTGGCATGTTCCACGTGAAGGCTCGGGGAAGGGCATCTCTGTCCGTCTCTTAGCTAGCTCCCCAGACACATCCCACTCGGGGGTAACAGGGCAGTATGACTCAGTGATGTTTGGGTTGCTGTGGACCAGGTATGTCGCGCCGCCACTTCGCCTGCGCTCCAAGGTGTACATAGCCTCTCGGGGTGAGCGAACTAACGAGTGGCTAAAGAAGCGGTAATCCCTTTCCATGAACACAAGATCCCAGTTTGAACCCTCAGATGGGTCTCCCCTGGAGGTCCGCGGTTTGCTATGAGAGCGAGACTTACCATGTGGAGCCCTCCGGTGGCCTCTGCCCCTCCTGCTGCGTGCGCTGTGCTGGGCTGAAGACCCCGCTTTGTTCTTCTGCGTGCGCTCTTCCTCTAACCTCTTCATCACAGCCGTGTGCCTCGCAACATTCTCCACCGTTAGGTCGGGGTTGATTCTGCGAATGATCTCCATCTCCACCTCGCGGGGGATGGGCGTGGTCGGCACATCCTCGTCACGAAGCGGCCACTCCTCCGGAGGGAACTGGGCTGAGAAGGTTGCCAGCTGCCTCATTTTGTCCTTCTTAAAACTCAGCCTGAAGAGCCTGAGTCCGAACCTTTTGGATTGCTTCTCGCCGCTTCCGCCGCCCCCACCACTTCCTTCTTTCTTTTTGGTCAGAGTGTCAGTTTTATAGGGGAAAGAAGTGATGCTTTTGCCCTTATCAGCTGGATCTTGAGACGGCGATTGCTGGGCAGGGGGAGAGGTGGGAGCCGGGGGATGGGGGTACGATGGCGGCTCACCTCGGTGCTCCTTGGCTGACGCACTCGGCGGAGGATCCCCGCCGCTGTGATCCTTGGGTGGCTTACTTTGATAGGAATCTCCCCTGTGCTCCTTTGGTGACTTGCTCGGGAGTGCAGGGGGGTGATGTTTGGACGGGTCTTCGCGATAGGAATTGTACGAATCATTGTTATTCTTGCGAGGAGGCCTCTCCCTCAGACAGCCAGGCGTGGATGGTGTGGCATTGCCAGACTGAGGTGTAGCACAATGCTGAGGTTGTTGCTGTGGCTGTTGTTGTTGTTGTTGTTGTTGTTGCTGCTGCTGCTGTTGTTGCTGCTGCTGCTGCTGTGGACGCTCTTGCAGTCGATCATCCAGGTGATACCACTTGTTGTTTGTTCTGATGAGAGAGGGAGTGATAAAGTAGGTCTGGGGAGTGACAATGAAGTAGCCCTCTGGAGTTGGGTAGATCTTCCTCTCTCGCACCAGCATGTTTAGGGTATGTCGCAAAACCTCTGAGCTGGGTGTAGGCACACCTGCAGAAAACAGATGAAAAATTAGTTGAGTCACAACTTAATTTTAAAAGCTTCAAATTCCTGAAGTTCACTTCAAATACAGGGATGTAGGTAACATTTGTTGCAGGCAAAGAAAGTGGAATGTAAAAAACTTAAGAGACTAAGACTTAGAAAGAAGTGGAAAAGGGGATCATATCAGGAATATCTTGAATTTTTTAAACTTTTTTTTTTTTACTTTTGTTTAACACGTTTTGCATTGCCTCACCTTTTCATGACACACTGCTCAAAGTGAATTTCCCTCTTTATACGCATAAAGTTACCCAATTGAACAGTCTTAACCAAGGGAAGTTTTTTTTCCAACTGCAACTGTAATCAACTCCAGGCTATTAAATACCGTGTCTTAAAGGACAATGTAGTGGTAGTAGTCCCACTTTTTTACTCATATGCCATCTTTAGTGTGCTTCTTATGTTTGGTGAATCTAGTCCAGGATTTTTTAAGATTCTGATTTGTTGGTGGTGCACCACAGGTGAAAGTTTACCACAAAAACAGATCCAGTATTTTAATTTTAAATGTAATCTGTTTAATTCCCTAATAATCCCAAATAAATGTGTGTTTTCTAGGTTAAACATGACCATGCCATGAGAATGAAGGGGTTTTCACTTTAAATAAAAAGAGTGTTTTACAGCTCTTTGGTGTTTAGCTTGCATTTCCCATTCTTGCTGTTTAGAAAGTTGAGGCATGTTTTGCAGTATGCTTTTTTTCATAATACAATACATGGTTTCAATGGATGACAGGTCTGAGACAGCATGCAGGCCAAGTTTGCACCTAGACTCTGTTACTCCTGAGCCATATTGTTGTAATACGTGCAGAATGTTCTTTGGTATTATCTTGCTGAAATAAGCAAAGCCCTCCATTAGAAGCCATCTGGATAGCAGCACATGCTGCCCCCAAACCTGAAAATGTTGTTCAGGTTTCAATGTTGCCTTCAAAAATGTGCAAATTATTGTTGCCATGTGTGCCAGTGTCTCCATGCAAACTCCAGATAAACTTTGAGAATTTCTAGTCTGGATTCAATGCACGTTTAGTTTCCGAAAAGTTTTGTTTTCTGGGCTATTCCATTCAATTCCTAATTTAAAAAACAAACAAACAGAACACCACCTGATCAGCACAGATTTGCCCTAATTTAAATGGGAAAGGTACACACTCAATGGGAATTAAAATTTCAGGTCCCTAATGTACTTAAGTCCCTAAAAAAATAAACAATATTTATTTCATTTTAGATGTTATTTTAGATGTTTTTCCATTTTTTTCTTTTTTTGAGGGACCTTTTGAAAATTCCATTAACTACAAAACTGCTTGATCTAGGTCCTTCAAATGTTTAAAGTTAAATAGCTGGTAATATGGCTCTCTGAATATGAACTCTTATAAGTGTAGCTCAAGTTAACATCAAATGATCGATGCCTGATGTCGCTAATAATTTGGATGTGTAATCTCTGACAGCATATTTGGAGACCTGCAGAATCCACAATTTTGCAGGAAAGGAGCGATATTTTGTGTAAACCTTATTAAATGCAAGTCACATTAAATTCAGAAACAGTCCAAAACTGTTGAATAGTTCCAACTTAAATATGGGAAAAAATCATTTTTTATCATCCTATCCTCCAGATCTGTACATCATTCAAGTCACCTTTTTCAGAAAAAGTAAGTTTCTGTTAATATCACATCCACATGCATCAAGTGATTGGGATAATCACTCACATCTGATGATCTGACATTGACCGACCCTTTCATAAATACCCAGTTATCATCAAAAGCTTCACTCATAAGCTTTATACAGACATTCATATAATGTATTGACATTATATCAGTTATAGTTTTTAACACAGAAATGATGCAACAATTTATTTTAACTGCTTTACAGCAAGGAAACATATGCAAGCATATCTGTGAATGACAACAGGCTACACAGTGATCACAGTTGGAGACCTCTACCAGTCAAGACACATGCAGAGCTATTGTGAGGAAAACACTGTATAAAAATGATGGATATAGCTAAATTTAAAACTCACATATGCAAACTGATATTACTGATTTAATGTCTTTTCTTTTTTTTTCTTTTTTTTGAATTTGTACTTGTTCAATAAACACTCTAGTTTCATAAAATTGAATTCTCTTGCTCGAGTTTTACAAGGTTTAATATGAAAGTAAGATGCTGCTAGGGCCATAATGTTTCGGAAAATGATACATTTGTTGTCACTTTTTCTTCTGTACAACAGTAGATTCCAAATCAAATAATCAGGATGTTATCAAAGTGCAGGCTTTGAGTTTAAAGTTTGTAACTGTTCAAGATTTATAGCCATTTTTATACACAGTTCCCCATTTTCAGAGGATTTAAACGTAACTGGACAAACTGACTGGCCAACACTGTTCAAACTACATTAATTATATTGAATATATCCAAATGGAGGATGATTTTGTGTTAAACTGATCATATTTATATGAAAACTGATCCATTTTATTTTAATACTATATGGACGCTATTACAGAGTTGTGTCAGTCTTAGAACCTGTTGGTGTCTCAGGACATACAGATAAATATTAACTGTAAAAACATGCAAGAGATATTCATCAGTACTAAATATAGTAATATCTGATTCTAGATAGAAGTCCAGCTATTAATGTTAAATACGATTGTATTTGTAAAGCTAAAAACTGGGAAAACAGTCCACAAATACAGAACCATCACTCAGTGTCACATATATCTATATTAACTGTATTTTAATATATTTTAGACTTGGGTCATCATTTAAGTGCAAAGATGGATTTTATATTTTCTGTCAGGTTTTCAGCTAGCTCATAGAATATGTCAGAAAACATAAGAAAGACCACCGAAAAGCAGAAAAGCAACAGGTTGTCTTAGTTCAAATAAATAAAGAAATGGCAGGAACCAAAATCTGTGAAAAACTGAAATGAGATTATTTTCTAAATGCTTTCCAGTTCAGTGTCTAATGATAAACAAATCAACACAAAGTGTCAGGCGTCTCATGAGAACCCATTCAGTGATATCAGCCACTAGTGAGATATTACAAGAAGTGACTGTATATCAGCATGTTTAAGTTGCTCTCTGAACAAAGCGTCTGCATTTGACGTGCATAAAATGTGAAACATAAAGAGCGTGACTCTTCTGCTTGAAGAATTTAGTTAAATGTAAAACATCAAAATACAAAAAACCAAGATATGACAAATAAATTGTAAATAAACAACATGCATATCTATTAAATTAATAAAAAATCTAGATTTTCAGGCTTAGATTTTTAACATTTTTTTCAAAATTTTTCCTGTATGTTTGAGTGTAGTACCATGTTAAGACGCGGGTGAGAGGGCATACCTGGGAAGCTGGCAGTGAGGTGCTCCACCAGTGCCTCCTGGTTGACAGGCTTGTGGGCAGAGTTCATAGCAGAGATGGCCAAGCACAAGATCTCTCCCAGCGGGATGAACTGTGACTGGCTGATAGGTGACATACTGATCGGAGACACGTCACCTGCAGGAGGAGGAGGAGGAGATGGAGGAGGAGGAGGAGGCAAAAGCACAACTGTTAGATCATGAATGAACAGCAGGCGCAGCGTGTGAAGCTATGATGTAATGGTCAAACAGCAGCAGTGTGTATGCCGCCTGCCTGTAACGGCTCCACCCCTCCTCTCTGCTTCCTCAGCCTCTTGCTCCTCCCGTTTCTCGTAGCTTAGCAAAGCGAGGCAGCTGCTGCTGCGGCGACCGGAGTATGAGATCATCTGAATCTCCACAGCGCAGCTATCTGATTAACATCGTTTTACGAACAGAAACGGGAGCTTGGACAATCAACATATCTGAAATTTAAATGAAAAGCTATTTTAGAAGACCTACCATAAGCTAGCTTTGCCGTCAGCTGTAGTGAGTAGTGAAATCATCTTTACAACCAGGCGGCCGAGCTTCAAGCCCTTTAAAGAGCAAACACTGGTTCTGCTGAAAGGTTGCAAAGCGACACACTGAATCCACTGCTGCGGCATCTGCTGTAGTGACCCTGTCCTCTGACCTGCATCAGGTGATTGACAATCATATGACAAGGTGCAGGAACTGCAACATCAGAGCTTCTATGTTTAATCTCTGCTTAAGCATTGTGCTTCCTCATCTTCAGCAACTTGAAAACAGATCTGGTGCTGCCACATCGTCCACCGTTTCCTTAAAATTCGCTGTCCATGGTTCCTCTGCCTAAGCTGAAATGTGTGCAGAGCTCTGCCTCCTCAGCCTGCTCAGCTGAATGGTCAGTTAAGCAACACAATGACGTTATCTCTATTTAGTATCACAGTCCCTATTAAGCTTTATGTGGCTGTATAAGGCTTTACGTGTATTCTAGTAAACATAAGAAAAGCCATGTATGCTCAAGATCGGCACAAAAGTAAATCACCTCCTAGTTTGCTTTTATAATGTCTTATAGCAAAGAAGCAAAAAATAAAAAACAGAAAGAGAGCAGAGAAACAAGCTAATGTTTGTAACAGAAGTACTGAAAGGATAAAGAAATTCCTGGTAATGGAATTCCTGATACTAGGATGGCCCCAAGCTTTAACATAATCTTATCAAACACAAAATACAAATCTGCCACAGAATGCACAACTTGTTCTTGTACTGAGACTATTCAGACACACTGTAAAAATCTACTAAAACACTACAATATTAATTCAGAATATGAAATTAATCCTCAATGAAAAACAAGAAGCCCTAAACCTTAAGATAGAAAGCAGGAGTCACTAAAGTGCAAATAAAGTCATTGATTCTATGATAACACCGTGGAAAACTAAAGAAAAAGGAAAAAAGCGAGCTGTTAACACCTCCTACTTCAGAGTGACCAAAGTTTACTGACTGAGCAGTCGTGAGTAGAGAGGGTGGAGCTTCTGAGAGTGGGAGGGTCTGACTCACCTGGCGCACGATAACTTGGCGGGGATGGAGAGAAATGAGGGGGAGGAGGCGGAGGAAGATGCTGCTTCTGCACACGGATGTCTTTCTCACTACGAGAGAGGTTGTGCTCCAGCGGCCGTTCAGCGAGCTCCGAGCTGGGCCAGGCCCGCCGCAGATTGCTGCTGCGGTTCTTCTTCATTGTGACCCCCTTTTTTTAAAATCTTATTTTTTTTTCTTTTTTTAAACCAGGTGGTCTTCACCCCCTTGGGATAAGGTTGGAGGGAGGGGGGTGGAATGGGGTGGGAGGGAAGGGGGGAGGGAAGGAGGGAGAAGGGGAAAGGGGAAGGGGGGGTGTGCAGGGGGAGGTCGACAAACCTCGGGCTCAGTGCCTCCCCCGCATTAGTAAGAACGTCCCGCTAGAGCGATCACACACCAGACATGGCAGGAACCAGTGTGCTCCTTCACACACATACACATGTCTCATTTACATCCACGAGCAAGCTACAAACGACCGTGTTCGCACTGTGGGTGGTTGTCATCGGCTGCTGGGCTCTCCCAGGCTGATCTGGATTGATGGCAGTGGCAGCAGAGGTGCAGGTGACTGCGCGAGGCATCACCCTTTCATCGACATCAGTCCCAGCCACCATTCGTAGCATCCCCATTTGCATGCGTAGGGAGGCACATTACGTAGCCACTCTGATGTGGGAGGAGGGAGCAGGAGAGAGGTGGGGGGGCAGGGGTAGAGATGAGGGAAATGGGGCATTGGAAAGAAGGAGGATGGTGAGGGAAGATTTCAGCGGAGGTTTTTGGGATCTGCTTGTTCCTTTCGAGTAGAAGGTAGCAGGGGGAGAGAGGCAGGGGACGGATGGATGGTCAAAGATTCAAAGCTTAAGAGAGGCCCAGTCTTCGACAATAGCTCAATTCACCACAGGAGTGCTCGGCCGATCCCCGTAAAACAAAAGAGCCCGCTTCGAAAAACACAGAAATAAAAGCTCCATTCACCCTAATGGGCAGTGAAACCTCAATAGTATGCCAAGCAGCGGAGACGCCACGTTCACCTCCATCTTTATCCGATCAAGCACAAGACCCCATCGTCCTTTCGACAACAGCACACCAGCAGAGGGTGGGGAGAAAAAAATGGAGAGCATAGAAATAAATAAATAAATTCAAGAATAGATATCCACCATATCCCGAAATCCAACGGAAGAAGCTCCTGAGCTGATCGCCGTAGCATCCATTCATTAACGGGGGGGGATGCAAACTCCAGTCAACGGCAAATCTCTTTCAACGCTAATGCTGCAGCTGCTCCCAGCACCTCCAGGAAGGGTGTGTGAGTATGTGTGTGTGTGTGAGAGAGTGTGTGAGTGTGTGTGTGTGTGTGTATGTGTGTGTGAGAGAGAGTGTATGCGCGCATCCGCCTGCTGCGCGCGATTCTGCGTGAGCATGCATGCGTCTGTGTCTGGGTGATTGAGGCTGAGGGGAGGGGAGAGGAGAGGATGCAAGAGAGAGCAAGAGAGAGAGAGGGAGAGAGAGAAGGGACGTAGAGAAGGCAGAAAGGAGAGCAAATATTAACAGCTCGAAAAATAGATACAAGAAGAAAATAAATAAATGTCAGCATCCAGATGATAGCCAGGGGAACTGCAAAAACTCTCAGTCTCTACATCCTCCCTTCCTACTCTTGTTCTCCAACCCTCTCAGCATTACTGGCTGTACTCTTGAAGGATGAGGGGCCCCTTAAACAACCAGCCTTCCTCTTTTTTTTTTTTTGTCTCTCAGCTGACTGTGAAGCCACAACCTAGTGTGGGAGTCAATTTAAACCTGCTGATTTGTGTCTTTCTCATCAGCGCTTTCCACCAGTTGATTCAGTAACTTAACTGTGTCGAGCACCGAAAAACCCCAAAGCATCACCCTAATAACGTCCAAAAGCGACAGCTCCCCCGCTCGAAGCCGGCTCGTGCTGACTCACATGCGTGGAGTGTGAATGGATGGTTGAGGTGGGGGGGATAGAATAAGGAGCAAAAAGTGTGAGGGCAGGATGGGGTGCAGGCAGAGGGGTGGACGGTGTCACAACCAATCTGCTCCAGTTCACTGATACCAAAAAGAAAGAGGAGAGGAAAGGAGGGGTGGTGAGGAGGAGGAGGAGGAGGGAGAGCGACACCACCATGCCAGCCATTTTATTTCTCAGTAGTGCTGCAACAGCCTTTGTTGCCATGACGACGCAAGCCGATGATCTCATAGCTGTTACCTTTGAGTGCTGTTCTCTTAAAGAGCCAGCGACTCAAAATAGAAAGCAGACAGGCTCCACACACACGCACGCACAAGGACTGCCTGTTCTACGGACACACGATGCTCCTGCAGTGATGCTGAAAAATGGAGATCCTTCAACTTTGCCTATAAGACACAGCTACATATACTGAGAGAAAAAAAATGCATCATGAGCTGTTTTCACAAATTTCTCCTGAAATTGGTGACTTGGACCTGAGAGAATGATTCAAGTTTTCCTTTTTTAATACAGAACACCAAAGTAGGTAGTGTGCATCAGCTGCTGTCCTTATCAGACATGACATGGACTTTGTCATAAGTGAGCTGTTTGCCTTTAAGCTTGCATCTCCCGAGGGTAATTCTAGAAAAGTTTGAAGTTGGAGCATGCATGAGAAAGTAGCAATGATGTAAAAATTCACATAAATATGTGAATCTACTGTTTTATTGATTATTTCAACTTTTAATACTTGTAAGATATCCTCAGGAAATGTAAAGATGAGACTACTAAGACAAAGTTAGCACAAACTAAGACACTTGACTGGCCAGTCAGCTGATAATGAATTGGTAAAAGCCCAACAAGGGACAGGTTGAAAAATAACAGGGCTATAAACTCTATGTGCAGCACATTCGCTTCATGTTCCATAGTGGAACTATCCTAAACTGCATTGTTTCTTTTTTAAATAAATAAGAAATTAACATTGCATTCCTGCTTTATCAGAGCTTGAGTTGATCACAGTTTGTGGGCTTCCAATGATTCCAGGAGCATTTTGGCAACAATCTGTGCGTTTTCCAGCATATTGGAGCCCAATGAGGGAAGAAATTGTCAAATTACAATTTGGACCAATGATCAGATCTTTATCTGACTAAAAGTTAGGGCGAGCGTGGTTCAGGGGGTTGGGAAGCTGGAAGGTTGCCGGTTCGATCCCCAGCTCTGTCTGTCTTGGTCGTTGTGTCCTTGGGCAAGACACTTCACCTACCAGAGGGGCAGATGGTGCGATATGACAGCCTTCTGTCAGTCTGCCCCAGGGCAGCTGTGGCTACAACTGTAGCTTGCCTCCACCAGTGTGTGAATGTGAGAGTGAATGAATAGTGGAATTGTAAAGCGCTTTATAAATGCAATCCATTAAAAATCTGTGCTCAATCGCTAAGAAGCAGGTGGATGGGCAGAAGTCGACAAGTTGTGATTAAAGCACTGACAGGGCAGGAATAGATCTTTGAAAGTTTTCGTGAAGAACAATATGCTTTGAAGACTTTTAGTGGCAATTTAATCTTAATTAAGAGTCAGTACTTATAAAGACCGCTCCTCATCATAACTTTGACTTATCATAATTCTTTGTGGCATGCTGGATATCAGCTTCTGGGCCACATCCTGACTGATGGTGACCCATTCCTGATCACAGTTTGTCGCCTTTTGCTAGTTCACCTACTTTTTAAAGATAGACTACATATTTTCACCAAGCATAATGCAAAGCATTGGAGGCAATGGTGTAAAGCACATCGCCACTGGACTCTAGAGCAGTGGAGACATCTTCTCTGGAGTGATGAATCACACTACTCCATGAGGCAATCCAATGGATAAGTCTGGGTTTGGGACAAGTGTAAAGTCTGGTGGATTATGATGTGGGGTTATTCTTCAGGAGTTGGGATCAGCTCATTAATTCCAGTGAAAGGAACTCTTAATGCTTCATGTGGTAAGAGTTTGGGGATGACCCCTTCCTGTTCTAACATGACTGAGCACCAGTGTGCAAAGCATGGTCCATAAAGACATGGATGAGAGAGTTTGGTGAGGAAGAACTTGACTGGCCTGCACAGAGTCCTGACCTCAACCTGACAGAACACCTTTGGGATGAATTAGAGAGGAGACTATGAGCCAGGCCTTCTTGTCCAGCATCAGCGTGCAAAAAAATAGTCACCTGATAATAAAAAAAACCCAAAGGGACACTGCACCAAACACCATAGCATTAGTCCACCATACAAGTGGACTAAACTGGTCGACTGACTAACAGTGATGCTCCTGGAGAGATTCCACTCAACACACACTCACATCCAACTTCCTCACAAACAGAAGCAGAAGCATTTTTCCCAGCGGTCTGCCCTCCTGCGGCACATTTGTAGCATTACATGTTTTTGTTCCCTCAAGCTCTCGAATTAAGAGACTAATATTTGGGGTTTTTTTTGACACAACAGCCACCATAACACATCCTGATATGACATTAAGATATATAGCATCCCATCTCTCCACTGCGTCAAACATTTCCCTCAATTCTCTGCTAAAACCCTCCCTTTCCTTCCAGTGGAGAGCTGTGCTGTGGCTGGGAATGCAGCTGAGTAGAATTTTTTTTCCTGAACAAATACTCGACTTTTCCTTCCTAAGGGGTACACCCCGTCCCCTGTCTATTGTTTGTAGGCTGCTAAAGGATACAAAGTCCCTCTGTTAATCAGACTGAGTCGCCTATTAAAAAACACTTTGTTTCCACATAGCTGAAAATCCACAACTTTTCTCTAAATATATTAATCCGGCTGCTATTTGGCTCACAGCCCCAATCAAACATTCTCAGACTGTTTGGTTGATAATCTGGACTATGTGCAAGTGCAGTCCTTTTTTTAAATTCACTGCATAGTTTAAGTCCTGAAAGCCCACTGGAGCTTTTTTATTTTTTTTTTTTTTTTCCATAGCAATGCTAATGAAATATCATATCAGTGTGTGTGTGTGTATGCATTACCCCCCAACACTTACCTCTAGTTAATGAGTACCCTATGGTGGAAATTTGTCTGATCTTTGTTAGAACTTGTCTACCAAAAAGTAACATCCTGACACCACAGCTGGGAAAATGAGTCAGTGAAACTTGCAGCTCACTTTTGAAAATCAGAAGATTTCATTGAGATATCACAATTATAGTTCATTTTGTTACTTCACAAAGAAGTAAAGAAACACATATTGAGTGTTTCAATCTGGAAAAAATAAACTGAAATCAGGCGAAAAGAGGTAAAATGGTTCAAGTTCAACACAACACCACAAAACCAGAGACTGAATAGGTTTCCCAGTAATGTGGTGGTAAGTACAAAAACACAAGCCCTTATACTGTACTACAACAGAACAACAAAAACAACAACTAATCGATGATTTCTAAATGATGTCAGTCTGTCTTTTTTGGGTTTGGTTTTAAAAATATGTATCCTACACAAAGCTTACATACATGAGAAAGTGAGCATCTGGATTCACAGCATACAAAGTCAGCTGGTTCAGGATTTATAGCGTCTGGTGAGTTATTAGCTATAAGACAAACATTCCAGAGCTTATCTGTGTTTGCTTCACCGGTAACAATCAAGCTATCCCACCTTTTCTCACAGAACAACACAATCCCAATCTATCACGTCTTTTGTAACAGAACTAGTAGCTTTTCAGCTCAGCAGAGCTGATTTCAAGCAGCTCAAAGACAGAGTTATGATGACACTCACTGTAAAGTCACTCAAGAGGAAAAGAATTATTTATTTTATTAAATTTAACAGTGAAGAGTTTGGTTTGATGGTTTCTACAACTGTTTAAACAGCAAGATGAAGTGAATAACCCTGAAAGTCTACCTGAAAAATATCTGCTGAGCTATTTGATGATATGAAGAACCCAATCCAAAGATTCACCTAAGAAAAAGGTCTAGCAACAATTTACAAAACTTCATTTTAACATGATAGCATAACGCTGCTTCAGCAATAATGCTCCAGATTTGTCAGCTGTAAATCTCCTATTCCACCGCATCCCAGATGTAGTCTTTTGGATTGAGAGCTGGTGACTGTGGAGGCCATTTGTGTACAATATACTCATTGCAATGTTCAAGAATCAGTTGAGATGAACAGAGCTTTGTGACGTGGTGTGTTATTCTGCTAGAAGCAGCCATTATAAGATAGGTACACTGCGCTAATAAAGGGATGGACGTGGTGAGTACTCAGGTAACAGTAGTCAGGTACGTTGTGGCATTTAAACCATGCTTAGTTGGTGCTGAAGGAACAAAAGTGTGCCAAGAAAATTTTCTCTGCATCGTTACACCACCAGCAGCCTGAACTGTTTATACCAGGAAGGATGGATGTGTGCTTTCTTGTTGTTTGCACTAAACTCTGACCCCCATCAGACCAGTCTCAGCTTCCTGTTCTTAGCTTACAGGACCAGCAGCTGGTGTGGCCTTCTGCTGTGTAGCTCATCTGCTTTGATGAATATGCTCGTCTGGTTGTAACAAGTATGAATTACTGTTGCCTTCATATCAGCTCTGGCCATTCTCATCTGACCTTTGGCATCAACAAGGAATTTCTATCCAGAGAAGTGCCGCTCACTGGATATTTTCTTTTTTTCCAGACCATTCTCTATAAACTCAAGACATGGTTGTGGGGGAAAATCCCAGAATATTAACAGTTAATGAAATACTCAGACCAGTCTGTCTGGAACCAAAAACCAAAGTCAGTTAAATCACCTCTCTTCCACATTCTGATGCTCGGTTTGAACCTCAGGTCATCTTGACAATGTCTACATGCCTAAGTGAATTGAGCTGCAGCCATATGATTGATTGAGTAGATACTCATATTAACAAGCAGTGAAAGTATGGTAGATGAGTGTGTGACGTCAATTTAATGTTCTAATGGCAAACATACCACTCATGTGCAGTCAAACTGATCTCAACTTTAAGGCAATCAATTTAAGTTGTTACTGCTAGGAGCAAAGGATGCTGTTGGGCTAGTAGCTTCCAGCCAGAGAGTAAGCAGTGACCAACCTTATATATGGACAGGACTTCTCAAATGACCACTAATGTTGTCAGCATTATCCAAGTTATTAACTGTCATGGCTGCAATCATCTGAATCACAATAATTTCCTCCACATTTAAGTTTTTAGGATCCACGTCCACGGCAAATAATCCTGGAAACCATGCTTTTACTCATATTCTTCAAACTGCAGATTCTTGATATCAGGCTATGCAGTAAAAGACGAGTACTAAAACTTTCAGTCTTCACTTCTTTCACTCACCCAACCCTGCTGCAGGTTGATGCTGCTCACCGATAGAACAAGATGATTCAAACCCTGGCTCTATTGTGAAATAAACATAAATAAGATGATCTCTGACAAGCTGCACGCCTCTGTCTCATTTGAACACACACGTACGCACGCACAGAGCAAACCCAGTATGATGAACTCTCAGTATGATGGTGCAGTGGTTAGACTCGCTGACAACACTTCAAGTCGTCCCAACCTGTCTCAGCACATACATGAGTTATGGCCTTGTCAGAAGAATCGGAATCAGAGTGTGGGAATGCTGAACTGGAGTTAAACTGGGCTCCAATCCTGTCTGTGCTATCTGGATGAGTAAGCCTCATGACATGAAGCAGCTGAGGTTAAAAGGTGATATGATGCCTAAACTCCCTTTTTTTTCACTGAGACTAGCCAGTCGAAACGTGACTCACATTATTCAATTATTCAACTTCAGGAGAACATATTTGAGCTCTCACCTCTAAAAATGCCAATCAGTAGTATCTGCCAGCTCGTAAAAAAAGAGGCGTGGACGTCAGCATGAAAAACAAAAACAGAAGAGCTCTGAAGAGCCAGAAAAGACGAGAAGATCTGCTGATGAGAACATATCCACACAACACACCAGAAAGGGAGTTTATAAAGTGGACAGCGTTTTAATAGAGCGATCCAGCTTTCAATTCAATTCAGTTTTATTTATATAATGCCAAATCACAACAATAGTTGCCTCAAGGTGTTTTATATTGTAAGGTAAAGACCAACAATCATACAAAGAAAACAGAGAAACCCCAACAATCACATGAACCCCTATGAGCAAGCGCTTTGACGACAGTGGGAAGGAAAAACTCCCTTTTAACAGGAAGAAAGCTCCAGCAGAGCCAGGCTCAGGGAGGGACGGCCATTGATTTGCTGCAAATAATTGGGGTTAGGGGAGGAACACAGGACAAAGACATGTTGTGGAAGAGAGCCAGAGATAACTAGTAATTATAGTAATCATTAGATAATTAGTAATTATAATGGGGGTTTTTTGTTTTTAATGAAGCTGGTAATTCTTTTAATGAGTGCTTTGAATGCAATATGAAACTATAATAAAAACATATGTACGGCTTAATGTTGTTGTTGTTTGCACCTGAACTTCATGGGTCAGAATTTAATCCTCACAAATGTTTTAGAAGAAAAGTCTCAGTTAGGCCTAGTCTAAGTCTAGCACTAGAAGGTGAACATGGGGAACGTTTTTTTTGTTCTTCTTCCTTCGGCTATTATTATAAGGACATCTGAGCAAGTTCACTCTGATGAATACCTCCCTTAACACACATTGTTAACTTTGAGATAAGATTTGTCTATTTTACTGCTGAATACTGTCTCCAACTATGAATTGGGTATTTTAAACTTCTAAAGGACGCAGTACTTTGTTTCTATAACCCAGACAACCCATATCAGAACACATCCATGTGGGAAGAAAACCCTGAGGCTACATTTAACTTTCTATGATGCTTTGTAGTTGTTATCACGCATGTCTAGACAATTTACCCACCTATGTATTTGATGTCAAAGCCCTCAGGAGGTTGCAAGGTCCGTCTCGTCCATCCGTTCCTGAGGACCTGAAGGTGCACCTCTTTCCCTTGGATCAGCAGCACATGCTCATCTATCCAGCCCAGGAAGAAGATTTCTGTCAGCGCGTATGTCAGCGCCTTGTTCCAGAAATGCTGCATGTTTACGGCTTTGAAATTAGCGAAGACCTCATAGCCAGAGTGATGCTTTAAGTTTACTGAGAGCAAGGCCGGCGGCGACGGTGAGTCCTCTCCATCTCCTCTGCCAAGGCGCGACAGCACCAGCGCCAGGGAGTGCGGAGCGATCTGGAGGAACTTGTCCATAGTCGCTCCGGTCAAAATTTGGGACTCAAAAGGAAACTACAGTCTGTTCTCTGCACTGCATGGTTCGGACAGTGCAGGTCTCCCTCGCGGTTCTATCTCCAAACTGAGAGTTTTTGTTGGTTTGGGCATATTTAAGAAACAGATTCCTCTGAAAGCTCCAGACGTCCCAGTAAAAGAGTTTTAAATGTTTCAAACACAGGTGCTCCATGTAAAACCAGGGAAATCAGCAACCTGATACCCGTCCCCTGCAGCCACCTCTCCCAAACTGTCAAAGACTTTTAGGTCCTACTTTCAGCGACAAAAAAGGCGAGCACTTGTGATGCGTTCAAGCACTCCTTGTAAACTACCACATTTCACTTTAGACGGTCAAAATCCACGTTTTTGATAGAAATCCGCATCTGATCTAATCCTTACTTAACCGTCTACAACAATTTAATGTCATCAGTGACTTAAAACACCAAACGAGCACACTAATATGAGACAAAAAGAAATGCAAAAGGAATTTCAATTCAAGCTTTCGCGATGCTTGAATGGAAAGCAAATGTGTAGCAGGCAGCTTTACAACCAAAGTGATCGTAGACAGCTACAATGAAAAATGAAAACTAGCCAATACTTAAAATAATAATAACAAAAAATAATGATTTCGGTATTTGCCACATTTGTAAACACAAGCATTAAGTTCAGTTTCTTTCATTTCTTTTTAAAATACCCAGACATAACTGGTTAAAACTAAAACTAGTAATAAAGTTTTTAAACACACGCTCTCTCACACACACACCCTGGAGCCTAAATGAAAGTAAAATTAATTTAAAAAGAATTTAATTCAAAAATTAAAAAAGGGTATTACAGAGGTCATTTTGAATTTGATGGTAGCAAGATTTCTCCCCCAAAAAAGTAGGACACGGCCATGTTTACCACTGTGTATCATCACCTCTTCTTCTAAAAACAGTCTGCAAACATCTGGAAACTGAACTACTGAATATCATCGTATTCTCATATAAAATACGATTCTAGCTACTGGGTCTTAGTTGTTGTATTTTCTCTTTCATGCTGTGTTTTGAGTTGGTGTAAGATCTGAATTACAGTCTACACCTGGACTCTTGTACTATTAATGTTATGTGTTGTAATAGCTGCAATGTGAGGTCTAGCATTGCTGAAATATTCTCTTGATGAAAGAGATTATATCTGGATAAGACCACGTGACTCTCCAAAAACTGCATATACCTTTTAGCACTGATGGTATCTTGGTGCAAGCAGCCAATTTAATAGGTACTAACACAACCCTATAGTATTAGAGATACAGGCCTTTAAACTAATAACAAGTTGGACTTTGGTCTCTCTCCTCTGTACTCTGGAGGATTTGGCATCCATGTTTTCTAAAAAGAATTTCAGATTTTGATTCATCTGTCCACAGAACAGTTTTCCTGTTTGCATCATTGCATTTTAAATAAGCAGAGATGATGGTAGTGTTTCTGGATTGTGTTCACATATGTCTTCTTGTTTGCATCATAGCGCTTTAACCTGCAGATGGCACAATGAACTGTGTTCACAGACAGTAGTCTCTGGAAGTGTTCCTGAGCCCATGCATTGTTTTTGATGACAGAATCACACCTGTTTTTTGAGTAGTGCCACCCGGGGGCCTGAAGATCACCAGACGATCACACTGAGTTTTGGTATATTGTCCCTTGCACACAGACATTTGTCCGCATTCCTGGAATTCTGTAGTGAAATTATGTATGGTAGAAAAACCGTCACGATCTTATGTTGTTAAACATTATTCTGAAATTGTTTCACAATCTGTAGATGCTCAATTTTCAGCTCATCGCTACTTCTGAGAAACTCTGCCTCTCTAAGATGCTCTTTTTTTACACCCAGTCATGTTACTTGGCTACCAAATAAAAAAATTATAAATGAGACAATATTTGTCTTTAAAGTTATATTTTCTCAGTGTAAACGTTTGATTTCTTTTCTATGTTCTATTGTGAAAATAAATATGTGTTTAACAGATTTGCAACTCATTGCTTTCTGTTGATATTTACAATTTACACATGGTTTAATTTTTTATAACTATACAGAACAAACATAGACTTTCACATAAAACATTAAAAAAACAGATAAAACACACAACACAACATGGAAAACATAAATGGTCATCAGTGCCGTTTATCACTGCCACAGAAAACGTAGTGTGCACCGGACTGAAACAATAATGATTAAAGATAGACTATATCTATATGGTGTTATAAATGCCTTATTATTATGCAATCCAACAGTACCATAAAATAAACTATAAACTAACCATATATCATGCACTTGCTGAACATTAAGCATTAGGTAGCCAGGTCTATAAGTTTTTGAACAAAGCAAGTCTTGCACAGGTTTTGCAGGTTTGCCTGTGTGAATTTTAAACCAAACAATTAAGGTGTGACTGAAGGGCAGATTTAAATCAAGATGTTTAACAAAAAATCTGAAGTAACTGCTTGGGAATTACAGACATTTTTATAGACACAAATTGGACAGTTGACTGTCAAGTAGATTTATATTTGTTTCATGTTTCCTTGTGATTTCTTTACAAACCAAGCAGATAAAAAATGTGGATATGATTCAAAGTGTTGAATTTGTGTTTGGTAGCTCAATATGAAATCCAAAGAGATGCTGATGCAACTGGAAGAGGACATCATTAGGCTGAAAAACAAAATAAAACAATCAGAGAGGCTGCAAAAGCTCCAGGAGTGGCCAAATAGACAATCGGGTACATTCTTAGAAAGAAGGAATGCACCGGCCTGCTCAGCAACACCGAAAGGCCTGAAAGACCACAGAAGACAATTAAAGTGCAGGAGTGCTGAATTCTTTCCTTAGTTAAAAAAAAAAACTAATTCACCACAAGACAACACTTGTAAGGAGTTGAGGCATATGATTGTAAAACTCACCAAATAAAGAGATGACCTTATGAATGTAAATAGAGAGGGTTTACAACAACCACTGGTGACAATTATCACCAGGAAGGCCAGATGTCTGAAAATATCTAAAAGAGGTTTTGCAGTTCTGGGTGGAAAAAAATCTATGGGCAGATGAAACCAAGATGAACATTTATCAGAATGACTGGAAGAGAAAAGTATGGAGAAATAAAGGAACACTCGTGTTTATTAATGACCTGACTGCTGATAGACGGGATCCCCCAGGACATAATGCCTGTTGTCAGGCATGGATAGAAACAGGTGGGGGCGTTACAAACTACTGAGTACCATCTTGAATTCCTGCAAGGATTTACATCAAAAATGATGAGGCTGCCACAAATATTTTCATTTACATTTTTGGTTTGCCTGAGAATTCGGCCTATTCCTAACACATTACACTGTCCATATCAGTATAGATATCCAGCATGATTTTTTCCCCATTGAGATCCAAAGTTTTTAATGTGTTCCTTTAATTTTCTCTGAGTAGTGTTTGCCCAATTCCTGATTATTTTTTTTTTGGCACCTGTCACATTTTTCAGAGCAAACACATTTTAATATTATAGGACAATAACATGCAAAACAAGAAAATGTAGTTTTTAAATGTTGATTTCATTTATTAAAGGAGAAAAGCTATCCAAACCTACCTGACCCTTTCTAAAAACGTGATTGCCCTGTAACCTTAATAACTGTTTGTGCAAAGAACTGCAATCAGCTATTTGCAATAACTGACACCGAGTCTTTCACACCACTGTGGAGGAATTTTGGCCCATTCTTCTTTGCAGAATTGTTTTAATACAACCAAATTGGGGGGGGGGGGGTTATGAGCAGTAATGGCCTTTTTAAAGTCCTGCAAAAGAATTTCAATCAGATGCCAGTACAGGTGTTGGAGTGGGACCGCTTTAAGGTGTTTTGTTTTTTGTTTGTTTGTTTTCTGGAGCCCTTTGTGTGGTAAATGGTGATCTATCATATGGCTGCCATTTTTGTTTATTCTCTTTCTTATTGTTGAATCATGAACTCTGACCTGAACTGAGGTGAGGCCAGCAGTTCTTTAGATGTTCTGGTTCTTTTGTGACCTCCTGGATAAGTTGTTGATGCGCTCTTGGAGTGATTTTGGTCCTGGGAAGGCTCACCACCGTTCCAAGTTTTCTCCATTTGTGGAAAATGATCTCACCGTGGTTCAGTGGAATCTGAAAGTCTTAAATGGCTATGTTGGGGGAGGGAGATTACTTTTTATATCATACAACACAGTGAATCTAATCACTGCAGCTAGAAATGATTACCTTTGGTTCAGTTATGCCATATTTATTTATACTATTGGTTTCAGGTATCAAGGTTAAGCATTTTAATCACTGTCAAATGAAAATGTATAATTCACTTGTTTGTGGGAGCAGTTTCAATAAAGTGCATTTGTGCTCAAGACAGTTTTATCTGGTCCTGGGTCTGAAGTTCCGGTGGTTCAGTTTTTCTCACCTACAGGCAAATCTGGAGAAATCCTGCATATTTAAACTCAAGGCATCGTAAAAGCGGAACTTTTATTGTTGTTTCAGGTTAGCTCTTGCTATGATATTATGAAAAAACTGGAAAGAGTTTGCCAAGAATGTGTCAAAAAATGGGTTTGGTAATCTTTGGTGCTATTAATATTCTTGCAGTGGATGAGCCAAAACTAAACAATGAACACAATTCCACAGCACAGAATACAAAGTGGTCTTTATTTTGCGTGAAACACAGTACATCAACCTTACATCACAGCTGTTTACAAAATCATGATTTTACAAAAAAGCCAAATTGAGAAGTGCATGTCAAACATGCAACGATGAATTTATTTAAAAGCACAAGTGACAGATACAGCTGTCTTGGTGTACATAAACAATCGCATTTTCATGATTTGTCACATGTAAAAACAGGATCAATGTGCAATCAAACTGTGCTTCATCTCTTATGAATTATTTGATATTCATGGTGACATGAGCTTTGCAGAAGAACTTTTACTCAGTTTGCTTGTGGTTATTAAGAAAATTGCATCACTGAAGTACAAAATGTCTTTAGTAAATTTGCATTTCATTTGTTAATTATTAATTTAAAAAAAAAAAAAAAAAGCCACCATGAACGTTTCTTTAAGGCTGCAACCAAAAGCTTTTTTCCATCAATATTCAATATTTCTTTTACTGGCTCATTGTTTGTGGAAAAAGGCACATCACTGATCCCTGAAGCCAAAGTGAACATATTCAAAGATCATGTTTGGTCTGACCACCAGGCAGGCAAACCTCTTAAGTTTACGGGGAAAGGATGTACTACGCTTTGTGTCTACACAAGATAAAAAACAAAGTGAAAGTATCACCTGTCTGAACAAATCCATCTTTGTAGTTCCGGTTGTCTGACTAATTAAACTAACCACATCCTGAAATGTCTAACACTTTGCACCGTGGACTACCTATGAGGTTAATCGGCCCAGTCAAGAAACCATGAAAAGAGTAGTGAAATAAAAAAAGGTTCAAGTATGTCTAACGTGTTAAAATATGGCTCAAAAAACAGCATTGTGCGGGTTGCTGAGCATTTCCCATGCAGGCTATTAAACCTGCTTTCCCATCAAAGATTTTCACAAGCAAGAGAAAGAAATCGACCAGAAAAGCCAGAAAATAAAGAACGTAATTCTGAGCTTTCTAACCCACATACATTTAACTTACAGGATCCTCTTGAATTTGCTACATAATAATTTACCCACCAGGTTCAGGCGGTGCTTTAATTTAGGCTTTGCACAACGCATCAGGTACCGATCCAGTGAATGACATCACTCACACAACAATGGAGACAAATAAAAATGTAAATAGAGACGAAAACAAATAAAGACAGACCGTCATCGTGCTTAGACACTTAAGTTACAATAAACTCCTCATGTATGAAATATTGCTGCTGGTGGACAATCAGCCCATCTATGGTTTCATGATTACACAAATGCAAAAGGTCAAATTTCCTATCAAACTGGCTCACAACAATGTTCCCTGAAATGTGTAGTGTAAACAGCAAAAAGGCAACACACTCAGCCCGGAAATTCAAGCTGTTGTTACTTGTAGACATCTGTAGGTTTTGTGTCATGTTGGTATGTGAAAAATAACCTTCATTTTGGTTAAAGGGCCTGCTGCTGGGATAAAAGTGAATGCCATACTTACATAACTACTCAACACTGAATAAACTTAATAATGCCAAGGTGGTGAAGAATGACTGACATTTGCATCGTGTCTGCCCTCCAAGCAATATGAAAGTTAGAAGAGATATTGAGTTACAAAGTGTACATTAAAAAAAAAAAAAAAAAATCAAGCACTCCCAAAGCCTTTCTTCTAGTTTTCTGACATTAACGAGAAAAATACATCTCTTTGGTCAGCATTGACACAATACAGGGGATTTGTTTCTTTGCATCAAACCCTGGAGAATTGGAGGCAGACTCAAACTCTACTGCCACCTTGTGGTTCACTCGGGTCATGATGTGCAGGATCTCCAGTTCTTTTCCGTACTTGCTGATCATGTCGCACACCGACTGGATGAACCAGGACCCAGTCATTGTATTCCTCCATGAGTAGTAACCTGTATGTAGATGAGTCATGGAATATGCGTTGTATAAATACAATATTTCTTAAAGGAAAAAAAAAAAGAAAAAAAAAACCAGACAAGAAAAAGGAAAGACCCTTATTTTAACCTGGGGCAGTGGAGAAGGCGTAGAGGAAGTCTGCTTCCACAGGGATCTTAACACCATCAGTTTCGCTGTCTGTTTCAATGCCTGGATCCAGATCTGTACCTCTGCAAGCCTATTCAATGTCAATGCATGCACAAAAAAAGAAGCAATGTTCGTTTACAGGTTTGCAGGTTAGAGGAAGTTGACTAAAAGAGAAACCACCACGGTACCTGGATGAAGAAGAGCTTGGGTTTTCCCACCAGTGATTTACAGCGATCGCCTCGAAAAAGTGAAGTTAGGTGTTTGAGCGCTACTGAGCCGTCCGTACCGAAGAACACGCCTTCATCCCCGTGACTCAAAAGAATGCAGACAAAAGAGGCTGAGTTGCTGTGATCTTCCTTAGATGCTTAAAAAAACAAAGAGATGAATAAATTAATCCGAGTACACCTGATACATAACAAAAGCATGTGAAAAGAGTCAATAGCATGAGGCTTATTTTTAATTTTAGGAGTAGAAGTGGGACATCTGTGCGAGGTTTAAATCATTCTCACCATCAGTTAAAACATTCATCATCTGATCGACTGTCTGGTCATTGTACATCTTCACATTATAACCTAAATTTTTAAATACTCTCATGGCGTTGCCTGCATCCACGTCAGTACCGTTTCGCTGATTCATGCCTGGAACACACAAAACCACAATTCTGGTTACTTCAACATGAAAAACCATGTGCAAAACAAATCAACATTTCCTCCTTCTGAGTGTACATTACTATTAACAAACAGTATAAATGGAGCACACTTTGATTTAGCTTTTCCACACGACAGCCGGGCATGAGAAACCTGACTGGATGTAGCAGGAAGGAGGTGTACTGCAGCTAAACAGCAGCAGATGGTAGAGATGTTGTGGTAAACTTCAATTTCTTCTTTTAACACGCTTCTAAGTGTTGTACAAAACCACATTATCGGTCCGTGTTATATTGGATTCTGTTGGTACAAGGTTTTTTTTGCCACTGGCAGGTCAGCATTAGCACCACGTGCTGTTCGGTGTGCTAGACTCGAACGAAGCAGGAACATGTCTGCATGAATCTACCCAGTGACTTTGGTGTTTACAAGCGCACCTATTCTTACTAACACATGATCTCCACCCATCTTTAAATTTGAGCAGTAATGAGCCAGAAAATAACAAAAACACCTACACAGGTGTAAAGAAACAAAAAAAAGACTGCTTTACAGTCACACTGTCAGGGCTTATTTGTCATGAGGCACTTGAACAGAAAAAGAGCCTTTGTTATTGTTCAGGTAACACCTGCTGCTTTCCCCTAACTAAATGAGGAAGTACAGGATCAACCACTACTGATGTTTACTTGACTCAAACGACGTGTTTGCTCTGAGAACATCGAGATGCATGTTGAATACGCAGTCATGTGTGCCCTTTTAGTCCTGCCAGACAAGTTTTCAAAAACCACAAATCTGATAGAATATTAAGACCATCACAGGACGTTTGTAAAGACAAGCAGTGAAGCTATGTAGAGGCTGACTGAGACTAGGGGTTTTGGGGCACTTACTGATTTTTAGAGGGCAAAAAAATTGAGATATTCCCATTTCAGTAGATACAAATAACGTATGGCTATACTGACAAAGATAAATGATGAGCTGCCATTTGATGTTTATATTGTCCAAAGACCCGGCAATTCATTGTTTTCACGTAAGGGACATGGACCTGAGAGCTGTATATCCATCTGTATAGTCAGGGGTACATCCTGGTCTTTCTGGCTTTCTTTTCAAAATGATGAGCAAAACTTTGATTCAGTGTCCTCTATGGTTGGCAGTAAGACTTGCTAATTCCTGAGTACTTCACTTTTGCTCAGAATTGTAGGAGATTCCGACTTATCGCAGTGTGAGGGATGAGATATTAGAGCAAGGTGAAAGGTCAGAGAAGGACACACCAGCTTTCGAGGAGCCTGAACTTGAGCACAATGATGGCACCAACCATCCGTTACAGTTTTAGGGCTCTGAACAATTTCAGAGAACATAATCAGCTAAAAGTTAGATTTCTTAAACTATTTACTATGTGCTGATTTGTGTAAATCAATAATATATTTGCTAAAAGTGCATTCAAATGTATTGTTCCTTTCTGTCATTTACATTTCAACCCCAGTGGAATGAGGTTTAACCTTTTTAAAAAAAAAAAAAAAAAAAACAAGAACATGAAAACAGGACAACACAGCCCACAACCACCAAGCCTGGAGGCCCTCTGATTACCTCAAACAGTAAAACAGCAAACAGGGTTTTGGAGAGACAAAAAAGAAAAAGTTAGAGAACACAAACCAGAGGGAAAGGTTCATCTCTGAAAGTAAATTTAAAAAAGCCAGTATCACGCGACCAGTATAATCATCTGAGCCTCAGAAAATGATAAAGAACTCCGTGCCAACACCCAAAAGCAACACTATTCAAAACAGCTTCATTCCCAACAAAATCTACATTTTGAATATCCTCAAACAAAATACTCCACAGCAAATGCTGAACAGGAAGAGGAACTGATCAGCATACTGCCTTGTGGTGGCAGTCATCTTATAGATCACACCCATGCCTTGCATGCCTGATCATACTTTGAGTCATGCGTCTGAACTTGCTGATGAGCCAGCTGACAGTACGCTGCCAGTAAAATGTGCTGGCAGCTCCCGAAACCGACTGTCATCAAATGCAAGGATACTTAACACGTGAACTGCAACAGATCTAACACACAGATCAGAACATCTAATAAACCTGCAGTGGATGGAGGAAATAGGAATCCACAGCATTAAGCTTAAACCTTCCACACCTATAAACTCTCAAAGGTGTAGAAGTGAGATGAATCACCTGGTTTCTGTCCTACATAGAGAATAGAAGAGAAGAGAAGAGAAGCCACACTTTAGCTCTGCCTCCACAGCGTGGGCCATTACTCCATAGAGTTCAAGCCTCAATGCAGTGATATGACACGTTACCAAGGGAGAGATTAGCATAGCAAATAAGCCCTAACAAACACTTGTCAACAGGCAGATGAAACGTGAGCCTTTAGCCTCAACACACACTCATACAACAAGGTGGCATCACCTTACATTTAACCCTCAAGGAAGTCCCCTCCTCCAGCTTTCTACCATGCACACCCCTGTGTCAAAGGCATCTAGTAAAAATGGGGGATGGATGTATTGTCATTAGAAACACTAGTATGGGAATGACATGGGGACATTTGACTCCTAATTAAAGTTTTAACAAAGAAAATTTGAGACAATGGATCCATTACCCAAAGTTAACCTTTACCATTAGTCTGGATTCATTTCCCTATGTAAATAGTTAACTCGGTGCATCACCCATACCTGTTTTTATTTTTACTAAGCATGAAGAAAACAAAGCAAATACATTTTCTAATGTGTTAATACAGTAACTGGTTTCAACAGTTGTGCAAACGGAGTCCTCTTTATCAGCTTTAGTCTCTGTATCACTAGTTTATTACTTCAAGTAAGGGCCCTAACTTTGCGGAACAACAAAGTGCAACAAGAGCAAAACTGAGCTAATAAATAACCTGTAACCAATCTCACATAGTGGATGCTTTTTTATCCAGATCCATAAAATATCTTGCACTGAACTGGTTTTCATATAAATTGCTAAAGCCCTGAACTCCAGCAGCACAAATCCTGCACACACATCCCAACACTTTAACACGTTTTAAGACGTTCATGTCAAATGTACATCCATACTGGAGTGGTTTATGCATTCTCTTAGGAAGGGAAAGGCCACTGGTTTGATTCCAGCTGAAGACACAAATCCCTTCGGGGTTGTGTCAAGTGGAAAAACTCTGCCAAATCAAACATGCGGAGCTCCCTGCTGAAGTCACCCCTTATGACAAGGGAGCTCTATATCAATTTTTATGTCTAATGTGCATAATGGAGTTCAGTAGATCTAAGTTAAAGTATGAAATGTATGCATGCAACAGAACCCTGATGAGCTCTTTTGCACGCATAGTTCCAAAATTAAAGCCTCAATTTCTTCATCCAACTCATCTATATTATGCAGTGCTGGTCAAATCATCGCACATTTCACCGAAACAGAAACGGATCACCAGTTTGTCTAATGTTACACACATTAAATGTCACAGACCTGCTGTATATACCAAGTGTAGCTCTACAGCTTCTCACATATGTGACATTTTAATAAGTATCACCTCTTTCACTTTGAGCCTGAAACTGAATCAGGAAAATTAATTTTAGATGTTACTTACAGCTGTTTCGTTTCGAGTTTAAATTTCAGAAACTAACTAACAAATGCTCACCTGTACTCCTGTCAAAGTTCTTGTTGTTGATAATGATACACTGGCCAATGCTGGGGAAATCGAGGCGGTATCTGAAGCTGTGTGACTGGGGCTTGGCATCCACGTCCATGGGGACAGAAGCAGACGAAGAGCCCGCTGATCTGACGGACAAGCCAACATTTAGTTTAGAAGTTTATTGTGTGTTTAGAAACTCAGCAATTAATGCACGTCAGAGAAATGCTGATGCAAATAAAGAAAGAAGCACGCAAAGATTGGACTACAGTTGCAGCTCCGTTATATCAAACGATCAAATAGTGCAATGTTAAAAAAGTTAAAATACAGCAGGGCGTTAATACAGTAGTGAGAAAAAAAGAAGAAGAAAAAGAAACGGGCGGCGGAAATCATTGAGGTCAAGGACGACAAACGGTTTCACTCTTACCCTGAACCCTGAGCAGGATATGAACACAATAGATCGCAACACATAAAGATCGCTAACTAGCTTAATGCAGTGACTCACTGTTTTCCATTGCCTGGCTTTGCGTCTGTATCGTCCACTCCAGGTCCGGATCCGTTTTCCGACATTTTTCACAGGCAAGTAATTAAACGCTAACCAAACAAATTCGCGCTCTCTATGTGACAAAGAGAAGGCCTCAAAAATGCCCAGTCGTGCTCTGGCAGCGGATGTTCTCCCTTTAGTGCTGCTGTGTGGTCCTAAAGGACGCTCTACAGACTGGTA
The DNA here is from genome assembly GCF_001858045.2 of Oreochromis niloticus. Taxonomy (NCBI): domain Eukaryota; kingdom Metazoa; phylum Chordata; class Actinopteri; order Cichliformes; family Cichlidae; genus Oreochromis; species Oreochromis niloticus. Next base: position 14,860,678 of record NC_031971.2, on the reverse strand, counting down.
AACAAAAGATGCTGATGTCACTCAGAGATGCGCTCGTTTTGCATTCAGGGGCGTGCCGTGATGAGAACAGCTACAAACATCCACGAAACTTCTCCAGACGCAAACAACATACGTTTGATCACTGAATTTAACTACCAATCGGCCCAAGGCGTTTCACAGTAACAGAAATATAATTCAATTCGGGTTCTTACATTTTATTTTGATTTTAACTCGCGTGTAATACACTCACTGGCTACTTTGTTGAGTACACCCATTCAACCACAAGTTTACACAAATATCAGCCAATCACATGGCAGATGCATTCGAGCGTAGACACCAGAGATGTCAATCTCATTTTATATCGTGGGCCACATCCAGCCCACTATTATCTTAACTGAATCAGACCATTTAGGGTACGCATTTGGGGTGCAAATTTACGGTGGCCCCTAGAGACAAAGCACGTGCAAACTCCAAAACACATGCAAACTCCAAAACACTTGCAAACTCCAAAACACTTGCAAACTCCAAAACACATGCAAACTCCAAAACACTTGCAAAATCCAAAACACATGCAAACTCCAAATCACAACGGAAGTGCTCCAGGACGCTAGGGGCAGTGTTGAGCTCGATTTGCAAAATAAACGGCAAGTTTGTCTGTATGGGACGGTTGCCTAGCAACCATGATACTAACCGCTGGAAACGTGTCATACAACTTTGTTTGACAGAAATGAAGGAGAACATATTTTGTTCATTTGTTTGTTTGTTTCTACAAGAGCTTTGTGTGATTTAATAAGTATCTGAGGCTGAGACCACAGGACTGTAAAACATGATTTCTGGGCTTCATTTCTGTACTGAACAGTCATTTAAGATAAGTTAGCAAATAACATTTAGCTAATGTTGTTCATGAGACTAAAGTCATATCACTTTGGTAATGTAAATATAATATGGCCAATATTATAGTTATTATATTAATCATTATTAGTTATTACAGCAGTGAACATGAACTCTGTGTCAAATACTGAGCTTCAGTAAAGATTCAAGTTGCAGTTATTTATATGTCTAATCACCTTAAATCTTCATTCAAAGACAAGTATCTTTCACAGTGCATATATAGGTGTATCATATATAAGAGACAAATGTTGTTCCTTCAGTATGTTGGCATTACTAAATTTGGCTCATTGCTTACATATATTTATAAAAAATGTTACAAGCAAAACAAAATGTACGAGCTGTGATAAGTGTTTCTGATAGAATGAAGAGTAGACTGATATATTAAATATTCCTTTATTGGGTGAGAAAATCAGACCATGTCATAACTGCTTTAAGTCATACAGAATAGATATCAGACTGTGGCGTGTCCAGCGGGGTGGCCTGGGGGGGCACAGGCCACCCCCCCAACCAGACTGGCCACCCCAGGTGCCACCCCGAAGCCAAAACAATAAAATCCAATGAAATATCAAATGTACGATTATGTTTTCACAGTGAAGCTCAGATATCCGAGTGTAAGTGAATGCAGCATCGGCTTCTGCGCTATGAGCATCATGTTAGCAAAGGTAGGAGAGCCAAGCACGAAAGACAGCATCACAGAAAACAGTTTTTCGGCGAAAGATTAACAGTTTAACGTAGCTGGACTGGCCATCGAGCATGGCGGAGCTTCCACGGCGGCTAGCAGGTGGATGAGGGAAGGGTAGGCAGGAGGAGGAGAGACCCGAGGCGGCTGCTGGTCCGAGTGTCAGGTGAACTGAACTTCAGGTAAGAAGTTATGACCTGGAGTCTATCTGGGTCAGACCAAGTTTAGGTGGAGTTTATTTTCGTTGTGCTGACTTTTTACACTCAGTTACAATAACTAGTACTGCGTACTAGCTAGCATGACAGAGTTTCTATACAGCTGGGTGGGTGCTGTGATGTTACTGATGGTGAACTTTATTTTATTCATAAGGTTAGTTTGTAGAGTTTCCAACGGCTCCTTAAAAAATGGAATGGTCCCTCATTCAGAGAAAATATTACAGGTTTTGTATTGAGCTGAGAAGAGACGCAGTTTGTCCCGTACTTTAACTATAATGAAAAAGACACAAAGCTGGAGTTATTCTGTGTCTTTACCTGGCACAGCTTCCTCTTCTTCTCTCATTCTCTCCCCTCTCTCTCCTGTTGCTACTTCTATCATGAAACTGATCAATGATCAGCTGATCGGCTTTTCTCTCTTGTTTGTTTATCGCCCACTTTGCACCAGAAAGAGGAAACTGCTGGATGTCGCGTTAAACAACAGCAGCACGTTTAAGCTTGATCAGCTGTTGTTAGAATTTATTTAATATTAATTTCTAGTATCAGCTGATGTTTGCTGGAGCCACAGCTGTAAAAGCTGCTGGTCATGATGTCGGTTTGGATATGTGGTGAGAGGGAAACATGCAGATGAAACCAGGAGATGTCCTTACTGAATCATCAGAGCTGAACAGCTGATGGAGAAACAGGTTTACCTTTTAGGTGACATGAATGAGTTGAAGTTATGAACTGTTTCTGAGAGACAAATAACACCAGCATCCTTTTTTTTATGTAGCTGACAGCTGGTAACTGTGCAGGGGCAGGTCTAGCAAAGTTATGCCAGGGGGCCAGGTAGGGCATTAACAGGGAAAGGGGGCCACAAGGAAATACTTTTCTTACTTATTCTCATTTAAAATATCTCGCTTTTATTAAATAACTATCTGAATCTTGCGAACAAAGTTTTTATCTGACGTAAAATTGATAGAAATCATACATAAACCAACAAGACAGTGTACATCACTGTCACAACAGCGTTTGTTTTCATTCAAAGGCTTTATGGCTTTAATACCTGGTGGGCCGGTCTGTAGTCAAAATGCCCAATTTTTTGTCCCAGTCCAGCCCTGCAGGTTAATACTGGCAGTTTCACCATGCCAGCTGACTGTATTTCATCATCAGCCAGTGTTGTTCTTTATACATCAATATTACCAAAGTTTACCATAAGGCAGCATAGAAAGTATTTACTTGCTTTCAGGTTTCATTCAAATGTTAGTCTTTTCATTTGTTTCCCCACTTTTTTCCTGTTTCAAAATCAAACACCAGTTTGTGAGAAGATTATCTTCTTTTTTTAATAGGCAGATAAAGTTTTGCATTGGCTAATTTGCCAATTGTATGTTAAAAATGTTTGTATTTTAATATTCAAAAATGTTTTTGCCCAAAACATATGTGCCCTATATGTCAGTAAAAATACTATGCAAATATTGCTGTCCTTGAATGCTGAGTAAACACTGACAAAGCACTGATTGTATCTCTTGTACTTCACCAACGCAGTATCTAAAAACTTTGCACCGTAGTGGTTAAAACCTCATTCTAATAAGAGTCAAAAGCAAATTCAGTTATTAGGTTTACAGGGTTATTGAATGATGGTTAACTGTTGGTAGAATTTTTTTTAACATTATCTGCCAATTACATCTGCCACCCTTCTCCAAATCTGTGCCCCTACCTGGCCCCCCCAACAAAAATTTTCTAGACACGCCACTGATATCAGAGCCTTAAACAGGCTGACTTCTGCTAAATGGGTCAAACTGGGCAGAAAGTAAACAAACACATAACATCCTTATAGAATATGATGTAACACTATAGATCAACTTACCTCAGAATATATAAAGCATATAACCAATTACAGCAATATGATGCAACAAACACAGCAGTGCTACTAATCCAAAATACTCAAAGCTTCATAGAACTGAAACAAACATTTATTTTTAGCTCCATTCTGCTGCTGATACATACTTTAGGTTTCTGAATATTAAACTTGTTGCTGCCTTTCATAGTGTGTAACTTGAAGGCCCTGAGTACTTTCTCCCACACTGAAAACACTGGAATGATAACATTATCTGAACATTACCTAATAAGACTGATTCAGGACAGACAATTAGTTATGTTCAACTTTCCTAGCAGTCCTTCACAAACAGGAACAGTCTGTCTATTCTCCCCATCTGTCAGCTGCTGCTGGCTCTTCCTCCTCCTCTTCCTCACACACTGCTGAGTTTGTCCTGGTGGATCATCAGGGGTGCAAAGCCTCACAGATGATGTGCAGCAGTGGGTCCCTCAGTCTGTCCTCACTCTGGACACTTGCAGTCGTCACACATGGAAATCAAATGTGTGATAAGCTGCAGGATTCAAACACAAGTGTAACTTATAAATACATGTTCATACTTTTATTCCACAATCAGAGAGAAAGAAAAAGAGAGGGAGTGCAGGACAGACAGACAGGTGACAGTCTCAGGTGTACAGACTGCTACAAAACAGCACAAGAGAAGGAGGATTTAGTGTTTGTGTTATTACGAGTGCTAAACAAGAAGAGTTCCCAGATGGTACAGTGGACACATGTGTGACTCCTGTGATTAAAGCATCTTTCTTTCAGCTTAACGATTGAACCGTCAGCTCGTTCAAACGCACGTTAAAGTCCGTTTGGCTCGACACCACCGAACAGAGGCAGCAATATAACATAGCTAACATTAACAGTGCAGTGAATCCTGCTTGTGCTGTGATATTCAGGACTGCAAACCGAGCAGCATCACTGACTTTCAGCTTGTTGTGTTTGTGGATATATGACTGACTTTAATTATCCATAAAATCATCACATTCTCTGTAAGATTAATGTCAACTATTGAACGGCGTATATTTTGAAGTAAAGGCTTTAAAACCAAGTCAGTACAAACATCGCTAATGTCACATAACTTTCCCGACATGTGGCCAACAGTAATGTTTTAATGTTCTTCATTATAAAAACATTTGCGCATAAATAAGTGACATGATATTCAGTACTTACTTTTGAAAGTTTACTCTTCGGCCGCTCCACGTTTTTTTTCGGCAAAATTATCCACACCACCGCCGCGCTATGACATCTGGGATATGTTGGGCCATGAAGGCTACACCGACCCATCCTTAAAATTCAGGGAAATTAAGGACGCATTTGAGGGCCGCATTTCGAGCAGCCTTTGAATTGGGACAGCCTTCGTCGTGTCGCTGTGACGTAATCGGCCTTAAAATGCGGCCTTTAAGGCTGCAGACAGCCCAAATCCGGTCATTGGTACTTCCTGGCTTGTGTAGTTACTAGGTAACAAAAGCTCAACACTGCCCCTAGCGTCCTGGAGCACTTCCGTTGTGTTTTGGAGTTTGCAAGTGTTTTGGAGTTTGCATGTGTTTTGGAGTTTGCAAGTGTTTTGGAATTTGCAAGTGTTTTGGAATTTGCAAGTGTTTTGGAGTTTGCAAGTGTTTTGGATTTTGCAAGTGTTTTGGAGTTTGCATGTGTTTTGGAGTTTGCAAGTGTTTTGGATTTTGCAAGTGTTTTGGAGTTTGCAAGTGTTTTGGAGTTTGCAAGTGCTTTGTCTCTAGGGGCCACCGGAGTTTGCAAGTGCTTTGGAGTTTGCAAGTGTTTTGGAGTTTGCAAGTGTTTTGGAGTTTGCAAGTGCTTTGTCTCTAGGGGCCACCGTACAAATTAGTTCTTCTATGAGGAAGTTTTTCATCTTTAGTAACTGAAAAGAAAGAAATCTATCAGCACAGTTTTCGGGGTTTACATTGTAAATGTGTAAAATTACAGAAAAATTGTGGTAGCTTGCTGTCCCGTAATTATGAAATAAATCTTTCTTTGTTAATTCATATAAAATGTTCTTTTTTCTTGTGGACCCATTTTAAATGAAGACATTGTAAATTTACATTTCAGAAACTACTGACTTACTGGGATTTTTTCCAAGCAGTCATCTTTAGGGCTTACAGAGAGCCCAATCCAAGAAAGAACCTTTGGAATGTGGTGGAACAGGAGATATAACAGGATGCGCAGTCAACTAATCTGCAGCAACTGTGTGATGTTATCATGTCAATATGGACCAAAATCTCACCTCACCGTTTCCAGCACCCTGCTGAATCTATGCCACAAGTAATTAATGCACCTCTAAAGGCAAAAGGGCCATTTACCTTACCTTGTATCAGTAAGGTAAATGGCCTGTATTTGTATAGTGCCTAGTCCCTAAGGACCCCCAGGGCTTTACACAACCAGTCATCCACCCATTCACACACACATTCACAAACTGGTGATGGCAAGCTACATTGTAGCCACAGCCACCCTGGGGGTGCACTGACAGAGGCGAGGCTGCCGGACACTGGCGCCACCGGGCCCTCTGACCACCACCAGTAGGCAACGGGTGAAGTGTCTTGCCCAAGGACACAACGACCGTGACTGTCCAAGCCGGGGCTTGAACCGGCAACCTTCCGATTACAAGGTAAACTCCCAACTCTTGAGCCACGATAATATGGAGTCCAGGGTGTAAACATTTGAAAGTATAGTTTCATCTCTAAAATGAATTAAACCTTCGCACATCCAGGAGTCTATAACTTGTTTATAAAAGACCAAGTTCCACCTTTAACTAGAAGTGGAGCTTATTTACACAGACACTACATTATTAAATAACATAAAAATACTTGTAACCCTTTCATTTTTGGTATGTTGTTTTCAAGGGGTACAGCAATTCAAACAGGTTGAAATAAAAAGTAGTCATCTGCTTTGAAATTACACATATACGTTATACTAGTAAAACCGCTTTGTTGAGACGGTTGATAAAATTAATACCACAGATAAGCAGTTCATCTCAATTCAGACTTTAATCCAGCCACAATCTCTAAAACAATCCTTCTAAAAACTCCATCAAAAGGACAGAAAAAGGTGAAAAGTTTGCTCAGAATTGTAATTCATTTCATATTTTATTGAACATGGTTCAGGAAAAGTTCCCAGAACAAGCTCACACAAATATTTCAATAGCCAACATCAAAATCTGACCATTTAGTAATAAAATTCAGTCTGAATTAAGTTAGAGTTCAATTTTCTGGAGCTTTGGACAACTGTAGACAGGGACAGTCAGAAAAAAGGGAGGAAAAAAACACTAGAACAAAGTGATGAAACTGGTGGAAACAGACAGAAAAAAAAATCTAGAAACATAAAGATGAAATGACAGAACCACACAATTCAAACGAACACAGAAACAGAAATGTTACATGTAATAAAAACAACAGAGGACGCAAATCTGTAAACCTATTCTATAAAGAAGTGTTTTTAAATGGCTTGCAGAGCCTCGATGAAGATGAAGGTGGCAGCAAACAAGTAAAGACGAATATTTCAAACTGAAAGCTAACTTGGTTGCTAAAGAGCTACATGTTGTAACACGGTGCCCTCGCTTCAGAAAATGAAACTATGTTCATATGGAGTAAACAACGATAATGAAACCCAAAAAAACGCAAAACAAAACTTTAAAAGTGCATCACTCTTTTTATATTCTTCATCAACACAACTACTTATGATCACAGTTATTTCACTATTTGGTGTATTTACACAGAAATCATTTTCTAGCGCTGTTTTTGTCGTCTTCGTTCATAGTTTATTTTAAGTACACTTTAATATGACATTAATTAAAACTTTCTATCACTTGAACAGTCCTCCACCTCGAGACAAACAACAGCAAAGACCGAGACAAAAATCGGTTTGTGCAGCTTTAGTGTTCTTGCTCAACGCTAGCCCCGCATTTCAGTTTGTGCCTCTTGTAGGAGCAGAGGCACTCTTATTGCTATTTTAAAAAAAAACAAAAAACAAAATCTACATTCACAGCACACAAATATTTGTAATCAAGATTAAAGCTATGATCGCTAAGTCTGAAGTTAACCACAAAGGCCAAACCACTCGCTTCAAATGCCCTCAGTTTGCAAATCCTCGAGTTAGCAGTAAACTCCACGCAGTTCCGTGACGACTCAGAGTGCAGATCTGCTGATTTAAATTTAGTCACAAATTCACGTGGATAGCCTCGACATCTACTGTGAAACCAGGAGTGAAACTTTTAAAGCTAAATTAGAAAAATACATCTGAAATTTATCAACTTTGAGAAGTGGGGCAGTTTTCCCTAATGCAAATGTCACAAACGCAAATGTCATAGCTTTTGTTTCAATTCTTGAGCAAAGGCCAAAAAAAAAAAAAAAAAAAGTGACTGTGACCATTGACCACAGACAACCTAAAAATGCCTCTGCAACAGTAACTGCCATTTCAGTAGTACTCTACTACTCCTGTAGTATGAAATGAATGATGTATGAAGCCATATTCAGGTTTTATATGAGTAACTCCACCAATATGCGGGACAGCACAGTTATAATAAATACTTCTAGATCTTTGCTGTGTATTTACAGGGCATAGGAGGAGTATTAGAATGGGGAAAATAGAAAGTTCAAATAATTTTTAAAAAGTCTTAGTATATAACTATATTATACCTCCATAGTTGTTGTTTCAGGGGTTAAAGCAGCACCACAAATCACTATAAATTCAAAGGCAAACTCTGCATTAGAGGCCGACTGATACATCGGCTATTTGCCGATTTCTCAGTATTGGCATTTATAATGACCTATAAATGAGAATGAAAAACGGAGCGCAGAAACGTAAGGGACATTCTGATTGTTGATGTTACGCTTTGTCCACTTCCCTGTTGGCTACACTGTGTTTGAAACACAACCAGGTGCTCTGAGCAGAGTCAGGCAGAGCGTAAACGAGTAGATAAATAAATACATGTAACAAATGTTAAGAAAGTGTGTTTATGTGCCCAAAAAGAAAATTAAAAGGTCACTGTGTCAAATGTAGGACAGTATATTAGTCTTAAAAATCCTATATCAGTCTGGCTCTGTATCTCTGTATCGAATGTATGTTCATTTATCTCCAAAATGACAAAAGCTAAACTTGTGGCCTGAAAATGGTAACGTGGATATTACTGTGGGAATTTCAAAAGGATGTGATTTAACTTTGACTTGCTGTGGTTTTGTGCTGAGGAGGCTTTGGAGTATTTGGAAAACAAACAGGAATGTGCCAGAAAAACATACATTAATCACGTTAGGTAGTACCTCAACCTATCAGAGCAAGCCTTCCATATCGAAAGGGACCATTTGGGTCAATAACCCTTCCAACAATAGCACATCCAAAGAAAATGCAGAATGACATTTCCAGAAAGAGCTGTTGCAAACTGCAACCTCAAGGCTGGATCAGAAAACCCTGGACTGGGAAGAAGCTGTGGACCAAAACCAAGCTAAACTTCAGGGTTTGAGAGGCAGTGAGAGGAACACCAACCAGCTGCAGGGTGACTACAATGCCACACAGGTAATCAGGTGTACTTGAACGCGAAGTCCAGCTGACCTTGATCCTGCTGAACTGAGGGGCTGAAGGAGGTTGGTCAGAAGACGGGCTAGGCTGATGTCAAACTGGATTTCCCAATTAATGTGATAGGAAAAAGGGGTCCCTCTAACGATCGTGGCATTTGTACACCGCAGTGGGGAAATTGTTCAGCTGTGCTCAGAAGATGTCAGAGCACAGATCCCAGTTCCCTTGCTCCTTAGCTTCCCAGTAACCCCCCTTGTAGATGTGCAACGTCTCTCCAGACACAGGATCATCTATCTTCTCAAACCACAGTGCTTGGTAGGTGTCTGGATGGGCACCTGTTGGAAAAGAAAGAACATTTTAATTTAGAAGCTAAAGTAAAGATAAAAAAAAAAAAACCCCACTCAGCCAGGATTACATATCCTGCTTAAATTAAGCCGATATGCATTCAGAGTTCTGACCATGAGAAACAAATAAATGTTACCATTACCTTAATCTTCAGATGCACCTTATTCAAACGAAAATTAGGGGGCTCTTTCGGTAAAAGTACTTGGAGAGGACAAGGCTCACAAATAACACAGTAGCTGCCCCAGAGTCAGAGGACACTGGTCTATCACAGACAAACTGACGCTCTACAATGTTATGAGGCCTCTAGAGCTGTATACAGCTACTCTAAGAGGATCTAAGAGATGGGACAACAGGCAAAACGAATGTTACTTGCTTTTGGCTGGAGCTCCATAAGGGCCTTCCCTGCCTTCCACTAAGAGAGCAAATTGTAAAGAGGAAAATGGTGGAAGTTGGACGGTTTTCTGGTCATTAGGATTCAACTACATTACTAGAAAATGTGATATATTGGTGCTATGCATTAAATCAAGATCAGAATACTTGCTTATATAAGGGAAGAGTGATGGTTCATACGGGGCTATTAAAAAAAAGAAAAAAAGGATGACTCTTCTTTGGAAGTTGAGACATAACAGAACTGCTGTGATTTGGAAATGACAGTAAGTGAAAACGAAAGGGACTACTTGCATGCAACAGGTGTATGAGGGGGGGAATCCTCAGTGTCAGCTGAGCAAAACCCAGCACAAACATAAAGAGGTAAATCCACAACTCAGACACATCCAAAATCCACATAAAAAAAAGATTTCTTCACATTTTAAAAGTGCCATGTGTCGCATCTAAGGCATTATTTTCTGCTCAAAAATTTAACAAAAGCCCAACAGACTAATCGTAACAAAGAAATAAGTTGATTTGTGTAATAAACCGATTACGACGGTGCTTTAAGAACTGATGGGTAATTTAGATTTGACCCGATTAGATGGTTCTATAGAGGGTTAGATTATAGATCTTCTCTTTGCTGGTCTAAAACGTTAAAGAAAATGATATCCACACACACGAGTTAACAATGAGTGAAAATCTCTTTACACTTGTAGTTTTGTTCATTATAACCAGGAACTGAAAATCACTGGTCCATCCAAAATGACACATACGAGCTGTGAACTCACTGATAGCGACAAACGCGCCCAGCAACCACCTTGTGGACAGAAACGGTACTTGCTCAGTAAAAAAGCCACACAAAGCACCTTTAAAAGTACACTTTGTATAAAACTATAAAATGATACTTGCTTTCATCAGAAATCTCACTTGAAGCGGGACCAGGCTCTTTTGCATCAGCTAAATGGAACAGAAAGGAACGGGGGAGGGGGGGGACACATAAATATAAATAAGCTGTTATTAAGAGAAGAAGATGCTGAGCACCTTAATACTGAACGCACAAACATTTCGTGCGTGCACTTTTGATTTTGCAGTCTGAAGTTCACACCAAAGGTGAGAAGAAACTAAGCAGAGTACTTGCTTTTCAAAGGCGAGTCATTGATCGAAGCCTCAGTGACAGCTTAGCATTAAGAGAGGAGGGGGAAAACAGAAAAAAGGAAAGACAAGAAATACCAAGACAGACAAAAATGGGTAAAAGATGAATGGACACAACATCAGACAGAAACGTAAGACAAATACAAACAAAACAAAACAAAAATCAAACCCATGCAAAACACAATCTCGCTCTCCGTCTTCCTACCTTCCTCAGGTGAGCTGGCTGCTTTCACTGCTTCTTTCTCTCTTTCTCGACGGGCGCTGCGTTGTTTTTCTTCTAGACGCTGTTTCTCTGCGTTGGCCTCGTCCCAGTGGCCTTCCTCCATTAACCGCTGGTCAGGTCGCCGCCGACTGTCTGTTGGCGCAACTCCCTCTTCGGGTTCATTGAGAGTCAAAGCCAAAGAGGAGAAGTAGTACATGTTCTCTGCTCCCTCCCTGCAAATTCAACAATATAAAAACATTAAAAGTAAAGAGCAGCAGTATTTACAACAGCTCAGCTTCAAACGTTTAAGAACGCATTCTGAACGTCGCCAGTCTTTAAGACTAAAAACACTTACGGTAACGGGTTCTTTCTCCAGATTTCTTTGGCTTTGAGTGTCTGATACACAGTCCTCTGTTTGCCTTCAGTGCCGTTTTCACCTTTACTGCTCTGCATAATTTTGGAAAACTCCATTTTCTCATCCCATGTTCCTGACAGGACATAATGCGCTTTTCCATCCTTATCTGTTACGACTCCTGTTACCTAGGAGGAGAAATTAATTAATTAATTAAGATATGTTGATTGCAGGTTGTGGAGGAGAGAAAATAATAAAACCATTGCCATTAAAGACTTCCTATACGTTTGCTGGGAAAATGACGGCTCAAATGCAGAAGGAAAGAGGATGAGGATGACTCGACAAAATCAACTGACGTACTAGTGGATGTAATATCATCATCTTGAAAGGAAACTACTGCCTGAGGAAACCCGACTCAAATTATCTTACTTAAACAATCACAAAAAAAGAAAAAGAAAAAAAAAAGGAGCCCACCTTTCTCGGTACATCTCTGGAAAAATAACTGTAGGGAGCGAACTTGAGGTGGCAGCGATCTCCTGTCTTGTGGTTCACCACGTCTATCTCTCCTGACTGGCACAGGACAAAATAAAGAAAGAAAATGTTCTGAGTGTTTTCTACTCTAGCAGATTAAAATCAAAAACATCATATGAAAACATCTGTGTCATCACTTTGTAATAATGTATAAGCTATAACATTTTGGCATTACCTGATCGATCCACAATTTCCCAACAATAATGTTGTGAACTGTTGTGGTCACTTTTTTCCAAGAATAGTGATTGTTGCTCTTTTCAAATATACACTGAATAGAACCTGGAGAGAGAAAAGGGAATAATGTTGCATGTGATGGAAACATATCCCACATATCCCATGAACTAAAGTGACAAATGAAATACAACACTGAAATAGTGAATTACAGTAGTGTAACACAGACGGTGTTCACTGGATAAAAACATGTCACCTCAGGCTTAGCAGGTGTATTTGTCTTGCATGCTGTGTCTTTGTTTGCAGCTATACAAACACACACACACACACACACACACTCACACACACTCACCCAAAGGCATGATAGAGAGATATTTCCCTCTAAACTTGCTGGCTAGTGTTATCTCCTGTCTGAGGGTCCAGCCCTTTTCAGAGAAGGCGTGGTGAGCTGCGGCAGGTGGGTGGTGACTGACCTAAGAAGAGGTAACAAAGAGAGAGAAGAGTCAGGAAGCTTAACATATGGTCACTGTAATTATATAATGGCTTTGAGTGCATTAAGAAAACAAACATGACTAGGACAAAATACTACATGAGCAAATAAAGCATGTTTGCAATGGAAACAGGTAAAACCTGAATCAAAATGACTATAATTTTTGAAAAAACAATGCAATGTAGACCATTGCTGTGTTTTACAATGTTTTGTTTTTTGTTTTTTTTTAACTACCTGTTCACAAAGAGAGCGATAACCGCACTCTCTGTGCCGATCGAGCTCAAAGGTTTCTCCGAGCAGAGGGTTGAAGGGCTTTCCTGTGCGGTGGACTGTGGTGGAGTAGGAAGACACTGTGAAGGCTGCCACATAACACATCTGCTCTAGAGAGCTATGACACTTGGCAGCCTTATCAAGGAGTTCGTAGTACTCCAGGTCTTCAGACAGACGTTGCAACATTGACAGGGGCTCATTAAAATTCACCTAAAAATTCACAGAGAGACATCTCATCACTTCTGATTATTTTTAAATGGAAAAGTCACCTTGATGCTGTTGTGTGCACAGATTTCTTACAGGCATTGGTATTTTTGAGAGCTCCTTTCCAATACAATTCTTCATGATGCTCCACAGATTGAGGTAATAGTTTGGTTTGTCCGGGATACGAGTTCGCCTTTGCCTAACTGGCTCCAGCTCCAGCGGCTGTGGAGACTCCGGGTTAGATGCCAAAGAAAGTTCATCAAACTGATGGAAGATAAAGAAAATATCATCAGGAGTTAGGTGGCTTTGATATGGTAATGCAGTTAATACAAAAAAATAATCAGATCTCACTTGCAAAATATCAAAATTTAACACACATTTACCGACTGATCATCCGTTCCAGTCTCACTGCTGATCCCACTGATGTTGCTACCAGATCTCCTGTAGAAGAGGAGAAGAGTCAAGTATAAAACAAAACACATGTGGAGGAAAAAAAAAAAGTCTGACAATAAAAAATATCAGTTTGTACCTGTGATATTTGGGGTCAGCGGGGACAGTAATAAACTCTGCTGGCTCCTCCATAGCATCAAAGAACTCATTGTCATCATCCTCGTCACTGGCATCGGCTTTCCCTGAAACAGCCCCTGAAATGAAGAAAGAGTTGGAAGACTGAATGACTTAACGGTTCAACAGACTTCAGCAGATCGGTAACGAAGGTGCCAGAGTAAGAATTTCCAATGATGAAAAGACCCTTACCTTTGTTTCCTAAGGCAGGATTACTGAATGACGGGGGGAGAACTGTTGCTCCTCTGAAAGCCCTTTCTAGGTGGTTGTGCTGTTTGGCTAACTGCTCCAGAGTCTCCTCCAGACGTATCCTCTGTTCTCTTTCAGTCTGTAAGGCCTTCTGCCAGCGCTTACTGTGGCTCTGAGCCATGGAAAGGAAGTCTCTACATGCCTAGGGGATCACGCAAAAAGAATAGTGACATATCAGTAACCCACTCAGGGGGGAGAGCTGTTTGCTCAACTTTTACCTAGCTTGATTGACTTACGTTGATCATGGCATTGGAGGTGATTCGGAACAGCGTGGCTCTCTCTGTGACTTGTTTGACCTTTTCTCCCATGTCCACTGCGACACGAAGTCCTTCAAGTTCTGATAAAGACCTAAAATTGTGAAATAAAGATTTTAATGGGTAAGAGTAATTTAAAAAAAAAGATTAGTTAATGGATAATAGTCTGTTAGTAAGTACTACCTTTGGAGAGCAGACCCATGCTTGACAATGAGATCATTGCAGGTGGCAAGATCCTCCACTTTGCTGTTGAGTGTGCGTAATGTAGACTGGATTTCTGTGTTACGGCAGTCTCCGCCCTGTCCTGAGTTTGGCGAGACTGCAGGGAAATCATCACCTGAGTCATCTGAGGAAGAAAACAGAGAGTGTCATTAGTCAACACAAACACAATAAGATTCAGTGAAAGAGTTTGCTTCTGGGTGCTTTGTAAGCTTTCTCTATGGAGTCCCCTGCATTATCCTCTGGTAAGAGTCCCTCTTACCAGATTCCGCCTGCATTTGGACAGCCTTTGCCTTTGCAAGTTCCAAAGCAGTGATCCATCGCTGGCGCTCTACTTCGGAGCTGGCCTTCAGGTGATAGGTCTGTGCCCCTCCATTAGAAATCACAAAATTGCACGAATCTTCCACAGCAATGTTGGCTGTGGCCAAGTTAATGGTGCCTCTGCATGTGTGACCCATCTCAGCCTGAGTCCTGAAGACAGAGATGACAACAGCAGTCAAATCTGCAGTTTGCATATCACTTACATTAATGGATGTGTACTGCTCAGAGAGCTTTGTGGTGTTATTGTGGTTCTGTTGCTGTCCTGTAAAAAGGCCTTTATTACAAGGCATACTTATAATAAAATTTTAATGCATGGATCCTCTTTAAGCTACACTTTTACCATTTCTTTTTGAGCTTGAAATAGAGTAAATTCATTACAAATTATTATAGCTTCAGTATTTTTCATATAACTTACCTGTAGTAAGAAAGCAAGCCATTGCTGAGAACAAACCAGCGTCTTTGGTAACCTTTTATGTAGTTTGTCCATTTGAAGAGCCAACCCTTGTATGTGTCTCCAGGGGTCGGAGTAGGGGACTTTGCCTCTGACATCACAACAGCCTGTGCTTTCACTGAGTGATGTTACAGGCTGTGGAGAGAAAAACATTTACAGGTGCATTACTGTAAAGTTTGTGTCATGCACATCACATTTGATACATGATGTGCATGATACAAGCTCACTATAAAGACATCACACTTACAGTAACTCAAGACACATTTTAACTACATCCTAAAGTTTTATACCATCTTATAACCATATAATTCATCAATCTTTGGCTATATAAGACACAATGCGTTATGGGTAACGGAAGCAGATTCAACCTGCGCCACTAAGATCGGCTGCAATCACTTATGTTTAAGTTTACCGAGTTATCAAAATTAAACCTACATAGCCACGCTTGTCAAATGTAAAAAAAAAATATGACTCGACACTGGCACTAGCTTTGGCTCCGTGAAACTTTTAGGCTTGTCGTAGCACCTTCCAGTGAAAACAAAACGAGCTGAGGGACGCTGACACGACTCCAATAACCTGCTTCGCTACAGTTTTATCGCGTTTGAAGGAAACTGATAAACATCCAGAAAACACAGCTCAGCGACGATAACAGCGAGCTCAACCGTTCCCTTGGTCTGGTAGGATTACATGGAAGTGTCAAATTAACAGCATGGACACTGATAGTCAACTTACCCCGAATACCACATCAAAGCTACTTAAAACTGTGCCCGCTGTCACTAAGCTTGCGGTTAGCTAAACAACAGGAAGCTTTGGAAAAGCTGACACGCCGCAGACGTTGACAATTATCGTTTTAAACCGTGCAGCCCTCTCACTATGCATCCATCCGGTGCATAACTTAATGTAATATAGCTGCAAGACTCACCGATGGGCGGGCATATCGAGCTTGATGATGCGACGTTAGCTCGCTAGTTTTCGCTTCGCTAACCACTTTGCTACAGGTTGTGCAACAAAATAGGGTTCGACCAGCATCTAAACCGTGCGCTTTAGTTCCGCCAGTCAATTAAACGCCTCTCGGCAGTTGATGTAAATGGTTGTACGCCCTGTGAAGATCCAGATATTCTTTTCTTTTTTTCAGTGTAATACAATCCATCAAGCCTTTATTTGTCACATGCAATGTTACACATACATGTCACCTGCAGTGAAAATGAGCACAGTAGAGTACAGTACTACAGTACCTTTTGAATTGACGACCTATTGACTATATTTACATTTCGAATCTTCAAAACGATTTTATTTCGACAATTTAACTTTACTTGTGATTTTTTTGATTCACAAATACAAATGGAAATTTTTCAAAGTTAATCGTGATCTAAATTGATGGAAAAACGACTCAAAGTTATTTGGTAAGACTCTATAGTTGAAAATTAACCAGCCCATAAATTATCTTCACTACTTAATAAATGGCCTGTATTTATATAGCGCTTTTCTAGTCCCTAAGGACCCCAAAGCGCTTTACATATCCAGTCATTCACCCATTCACACACACATTCACACACTTAATAACAAAATACAAACGGTTTGCTGACGTTTTTGATCATGAGAAAAAACTTTATTTATCCCTTATTTGAAAAATGTTATCACGTAATGCAAAAAATAATTACTATTATACTATAATTATCGTAGTGTATGAATGTCTGCATCTATGTATACTATCTTTGCTATTGTAGAATTCTCCCATACGTTTCAGTTCAGGGGTCTTTGTCTCTCTAATAATGTCTGTGGTTCTGCAGAGGAGCTGGAGAACCAAAGACAAAAAAGAAGCAGGCTATATCAGTGTAAAGAAAACAAGCTTAATGTCCATACTCATTCTTATACTAATTCAAAGAAGGTATGTATATTCATAAATACCTTTACATCTGAATCAACTGGCTATGCCCCATTAGTATTGTTCTGGTTTACAGTGTAAATAAATATGAATGGTATTATGCATGTAAAAATATGTTCATTTATCTGCTTTTCCTTTGAAAAAAATCCAAACTACATTGGTGTATGTATAGCATGACTTTCAGCCCAGTTTATATGAGAATTTAGAGATTATGTATTAACGTATAAATAAGAGTTTAGTCCTCCAGGTTGGAGCCTTTTTTGCCTTCAGAACTACTTTAATTCTTTGAAGCATAGATTGAGCAAAGTGCTTAAAACATTCCTCAGAGTTTGGTCCATATTGACATGACAGCATCTTCATTGCTGCAGATTTGCTGGCTGCACATCCACTTTGTGAATCTCCTACTACACCACTATTCCAAAGATGTGGTCTTGCATCTAGCTCACAGTAGATCAGCAGTTTCTGAAGTACTCATGCCAGCCTGTCTTGTACCAACACCAGTGCCACATTTGGCCACTGAAATCACCCTTCATCCTTTTTCTGGTGCTCATTTTCAAATTCAGGAAGTTATCTTAAGTATGTCTACACCATCTGATTGGTTTATTAGACATTTTTTATTAACAAGCATTTGAAAAGAAGTGGCCATTGAGTTTATATTGTTATATTTTGGGAAGATACTCAATGTGTGCACCCATAATGCATTCTTATGTTTGCATTAATTCCTGTCATGTTGTTTCCATTAAAAATATTGAAATTAAATGCACCGCCTATATTTGCCAGGCCACAATTACAGGCCCTAATCAAACAGCTTTCATGAAACTAAAAGGCATTTTAAACACACAGTGCTCAATTCAATATATCCAGGTTTTTATATAGCACTAGTTCACAGCTACAGTAGTCTTTTTTATGGTAAGGTAAATAACCTACAATATTAGAGAAATAATTTTGTTTTTATGACTTAATATAGCTGTGATCTGAATTAATCATGTAAATTCCAAACACAGGGAAAAACCAAACACTTCCTCTGAATTGTACTGATTTTATTGAACAATTCTTCAACACAACAATGCAGCTTCTATAAACTACGACATTAAATTGTAGACATTAATTAAAAGATGTGTATGTGTGTGGTGTATTTTATCTATGCACGTGAATGTTTCTACGTTAATTATACACAATTATAATACACTTCTCCCCTAATGTTTATTTAGTAATGGTGTTTGCATTCATACTCTTTCCACTCCCACTAAGCACAATATATGGTGTTTTCTGGGATTTTTGCTTCTCCTGCAGTAAAGCCACAGTTCCCAGAGGGGTATCGCTGCTGCTCATCTTCTTCAGCAACGCCTCTTCCTCTAGCTTTTTCATCCTCCTCTCGGTCTTCATTTTTCCAGACCCCTTTCCGTGGAATCGATGGGAGAGCTGCCTAAAAGCTTCTTTTGGAGTGAGTTTCCGCCCAGACTCGTCCACGTACTCAATCTTGACGTCAGGCTTGTAGCCATCCTTCTCCTTGAAGTCTTGCGTGAAGCCTCTGTATTCTTCTCTGCGGCTGTACTTGTCATCAAAGCCCATCTTGTCCTCAATGCAGTAGTCACCATTGGGCAGGGCGCCTTTTGGCGCTTTGACACGTGCTACTTTCTGCATTTGAGTCTCCAACAGACCCTTATTTTTGCACAGCAACAGGGCAGCAGCGAGGCCGGAGTTGACGATGGGCTCCTCGTCCAAAATGGTGGCAGAGGCTGTGGCGAAATCTGGTTGTTTTTGTTCCTCATCCAGGTTAACTGTGCTCCATCCAACATTCTCATCCATATCAGAGTCTGAACCTCCAGCATCATCTTTTTCCTCCTCCTGTTCAAAGTCCATAATGTCTTCCTGGTCCTCTCTGTTGCCTGACAGTCCGTATGTTGGGATATCACCCAGGGTTCTGCAAAACTCTGAGGTAGCATTGAAAACAATGTTGTTCCTCTTGTCAGGATCGTCTTCGTTGTCATCTTTAACAAGCTTCTTAACCTGCTCTGCCACCTTCGCCCCAGAGTCTTTCAGGAGCTGCATTTGCTTCAGCTTCCTCTGCTTCTCCAACTGCTTCTGCAGCTCCTGCTCTGCCTCATCCTCCTCAATTACAGCTGGCTCAGGAGGGGTAAATTCCTCATCGTCGCTTATGTCCATTTCTGCCATCCTGATGTCGTCAGACAGCAGGGGGATTTCATGCGTCACCACCTTCTCCTCTTTCTTTACTTCTTGGTCTTCATCATCCTCCTGTTTGCGGCCTCGGCCACGTGTCCTGGAGCCAAAGTCAGAGCTGCGGGTGTCATCGAGGTGAAGGTCATCTGCAGTGGATGTCTTCTCCTTCTTCCTGATCTTCTTCACTCGACGTTTTGTCTTTTTAAAGCCCACCATTTCCTGTGGTGTGTAGTACTCTGAGGCGATAGAGAGCGCAGGCATTTCCAAGGACTGGGCCTGATTTCGCAGCATTTCTTTCATGGCCTGGAGCTCGCGCTCTCGCTCTCCATCGGCGAAACCACCTGTATTCAACCGGAAGCTCTTTTTCTTCTCACCTTCAATTTCCTCATCATACTTTGACAGAACAGAGCGAGATTTAAACGAAACCATGTCGTCAACACTCTCCTCTTCTTCGTAAGGTTTGTAATCTGGCTTTTTCTTTTTTAATTCCACATTCTTTTCTGCTTTTTCCTTGTCCACCAGTCCTACGTTTACCAGCACATCTTCCTCCTCTTCCAAAACACCTTTGTCTTCTAGGGTCAGGATGACAGTCTGGCCCTCAGAGAAAGACTCGACTTTGTGCTGCACTTTGAGTCCCTTTAAATCTCGAGATGTGTACGCATCCTGTTTAATCTGGGCAAATTCCTCCTCTACCAGATTGCTGACACCAAACTCTTCATCCATCTCTTCCAGAAGTTTGGCTCTTTTCTCTGCCATTTCTTTTTCTTTTGCCAGCTTTCTGCTTCTCTCGACCCAGGAGGATGTGTCATCCAGCCAGTCATCCTCAGCTAGGGTTTTGACTTTCCCCAGTTTCTGGTTGAGTTTGCGTTTTTCCTTCAAAGCTGCAAGCTTCTCTCTCATCTCTTTCTGCTGCTGGATGACCACAGGGTTGATGGTCTCTGCAACCATGGGTTCCTCTTTGGTCCCAAGCTCCTTCTTGTTCTCATTCAGTTCCAGAGGCTTCAGACCCAACTTTGCCCTGAGTTTGTTTGTTTCCTCGATGCTGAGAGATGCATCTCCGCTCGCAGATTGAGGCTGCACTTCAGTATTGCTTTCCTCATATCCCGCATCTACTTTCTCCTTCTTCACTCGTGGTTCCCCGCTGCTCCTTTCACCCTTCCCACGGCTCTCCCGTCTGCTTCTTTCCCTGGACCTGGAGCGCTTTCTTTTCTCCTTGTCTCGGTCCGAAGTGTCTCTGTCGCGCTCCTTGTGGCGATGTTTCTTATGTTCACGACGACGCTCCTCTGTGTCCTTATCGCGGCTCTTTTCCTTGTGTTTCTTAGACGAACCCATCGTTTATCTGCAAATTACAACAACAATTAAAAATGCAAACACTGAAAAATAAAACCGCTGGCTTTGACAATTTTAAGATTTGATTGATGAAGGGAAAGTAGTTAGCTTTCCCGTGCTAACTAGCTTACATTAGCTACGAAATCTACGTCATTAACCGAAGCCACAACTTACGTAGTTCGAAGGCAAAGATTGAACTTTGCGTTAAAAATCCAATCTCAGTCAGGCACTAGAGTAGTCGGCTGTACGTTTTCTTCAGGCCAGCGAAAATAACATCACTCCACGTTCTTCCAAGTTTAAGAACAAACATAAAGCGAACAACAGCCTTGCTGTTTCCTTAAAACACACTTCCTGCGATCGAACATCAGCCAGAGGCTGACGTCGCCGCCTGCCGTGCGGGAGTGTATATGTCACGCTAGGGACGCGTCCATTAGTTGGTTCGTCTCGGAAACGTTGCTAATAATTAAATGGATTTCACCGGACGAAGAGAGAATCTGTGAAGCTCTTTCTGGCGTATATGAAGAGCAACGACGGGCAACAACATCTCTGTCCGTTTCTGGCTCTGAACGGTGACAACACAGTTGCTTATCTTGGAACGTAAGCTAGCTACCTTAGCAAGTGCAGTCCTAACAAAATGACCAAAAGCCATCACTTAACATGATACGTTTGTGGTATAGCTACGTTGATGCTAATGTGCGGTGGCACAGAAGTTATTCAGACCTTAACTTATCCACATAAATAACCGAATTTTCAGCTTTTAAGTGTAGTTCAGCTGTCGTTATGCGAGATATTTGTGAGACTGAACTTTTACCGATGCATTTAAAGTTAGCTGCACTGCGAGCAGCTGCTACGACGATCCTGGGAGCTGGTTAGTACTAGCCAGCTGCATCGGCAAGCTTGACAACTTTAGCCACTCGCTAACGACACTAGTTTTCTCATTCTTTTGTAGACCAGCGTAAACGTTAAACACCGGGTTAGCTGGTACGGGTTAGTCGGGGTTGCCATGGCGATTGCGGGACGGAACTAGGTCACAAGTGTTGCGCTAGTGAAGTTTAGCAAATATGATGTGTACGCTGATACTAGCGTCTGTGTTTATAGCCAACACCAGCTGCTGCAATAATCGTCCGTGGACCTCTTGTTGGTAATAGTATAAATTCCCCTGCGGAGTACAGAAATGAAGCTCACGCTAAAAGCCGTCGCGCGCTGGGGGGAGTATGTCATAGCTTAGCTTTCCCCGGGAATCCGAGCGGGCCACATAAAATAACCAAACGGTAGCTAGCGCTGAGAGACAGGGTACCAAAACAGACGGCACGTTTATGTGATCAGCGCAGAGGTACTGATGCTTTCGAGCTTAAAAAGAAAGCCGCTAATTAAACTCTGGTGGTAAGAACTGATGCATATTTAGCTTTACCGTTAACTGTGACCGTCCATCATATGAAGCGTCGATGAAGTTTTATTCAGAGCCTGTTTAATTAACCGTACTTTGTTATTAATAGCTAAATACGATTAGCCAAGTGACTTTAGTCATAAAGTTAAATTATGAACAAGGTCAAATTCGTTTTAATGAACTGCGTAATGCCCTGTTTGTCATTGAAGAAATTGATTTAATTCAGTCCGTGGTTCAGTGTGGTGTCTTTCTGTTGTGGATTCCAGCAAGCTTTTAAGAAGCGTTTGCTTAACCGCACCGGGTGTCATTTTGATATAGTTGTGTGTTACTTTTTTGTACTTACTTATTTTGAGTGCTTTTTCTGTGCTGACCAGCATGACCATTGTTGTGAATTTCAGCAAGCTGTAGGAGGGTAGCATGGCAACTGGAGGCACACCTTTTGATGACAGTGCAGAAGAGCTGCACAACTGGACTGTAAGCAATTGCAGTCTGGAAGATAGGCTCAACAACATGGTAAGGGCTGGCCCAATGTTGAATGTCAGAATTGTAGAAGCTCCATAATTTCATTGTACATGTACAATGACAATAAAGGGCTTTTCTATCCTGTACTCTCTTCTTTTTGAAGTACAGCTCATTATCTTTTTTTTTCTAGCAAGCAATATAAACGCTATGGTAACTCCCATTTATAGCCGTCTATCCTACTTTCCTTTGTACGCTATTTACACTGTGTATTTTAGTTTGTATTTTAGTTTTGTATTTATAGTATTATGTTATTATGTAATTAATTGTCAATCAATTTCCCTACAGGATTAATAAAGCTTCTCTCATTCTGATTCTGATCATGTTCCATATTGGAACTATGTTAAACTGCACTCTCGCTTAAAATAAATAAATTCCATTGATTTTACCTTGAATAATAATTAACCTTAAAAGTGTTGTTGTTTTTTTGTGTGCTTTCCTAAGGATTGGGGTGTACAGCAGAAGAAAGCCAACCGATCGTCAGAGAAAAACAAGAAAAAGCTGTCAGCTGTGGTGGTGGAAAGCCGCCTCACTAATGATATTTCGCCAGAGTCCACTCCTGGGGCAGGTCGCAGGAGAGCACGCACTCCTCATTCCTTCCCCCATATGAAGTACACCACCCAGATGTCTGTACCGGACCAGGCTGAACTAGACAAACTCCGGCAGAGGATCAATTTTACAGACCTGGATGAGGTAAAATGCTTTGCTTTTTGTTCTGTGATAGATTACTTGTCAAAAAGTGGCTTGCATGACTTACTGTTAGTGATATGACACCTATGTCCCGTCTCAGGTGGTGGTGTTGTATTAAAATGTTAACTGGCTTCATTTGCTGCTTTTGATTTCTGTTCAAAGAGCTGCTGTGCAGTAACACAATACAGCATTTATAATCTGACAGTGCGTCCTGTGACTGGATGAATATGACTGCTGTCTTTTAGGAAAAAAATGTGTCTGGTGAACAGGTCTATTACTACTGCAATTACAGGAATGCACATGCATGCCACAGGAATGGAGTAAGGCTTACAAGTCATACTGGCTCATGAGAGCCGGTAGCAGACATATCATCGGTATAAATTTCATCTGGGAAATGACACAAAAAATGTTATAGCTTGGCTACCAGAGTCAAGGACAGTTTATTTTTCAGCTTCAGGTGTCCCAGCCTTCGCATTTCTTTGTTTCACTTAAAAAATTTGACTGTTTTTGTTGCCTGTTGGGAACAAAAATATTTAGTAGTCAGAGTCATTAAAAAATAAATACCCAGAACTTTGAGTGGTGATTTGTCTGATTTGGGATGACTTTTCTTACTCAGCGGAGCATCGGCAGTGACTCCCAGGGGCGCGTCACAGCTGCCAACAACCAGCGCCAGTTAGCTGGCGAGAACAAGAAGCCCTACAACTTCCTACCTCTGCATGTAAACACTAACAAAAGCAAGGAGCTGCTCCCTCCCTCCTCCTCTGCCCCGGCTACTCCAGCGATCACCAAGGAAACTAAGAAGCAGAGCCAAGGACTCAGAGACACATTAACTCCTGTGGTTCCTACCAAGGAACCTCCGAGGCTCGGTCATGGCAGCACAGACAGATTGCCCTCGTCGCACAGGGAACATGGCAGAGGAGAGCCGAGAGTAGACAGCAGCCAGGTAATGTTTTGTTGTTACTAATTTGATCTGTTGTTTGATGTCTGCTTGATGTCTTGGAGTTTTGAGGATTAAGTGGAGAGCAGGTTGCAGACATATCAATCCATTGAGTAGATGGGATTTTTAATGATTAAAAACTCTGACCAGCCTATGGTGCTATGAGGAAAATAAGAATTTTTAAAGCAGTTAGAGGAGATCTATTCTGGAACTTGAATCTTTAACAGTGTGTTAAACATGTTTGCACATCATTGAAACCTTGTATTGATCAAAACAGGACAAAGATGACACGTGAAGTATTAAAACTGATAACTTGCTTGTTATTTTTAAATGCAACACTATGTTTGAAGTGGATGCCACCAATATCATTTGAATAATTCATAAGATGGAAAAACTTCAGGGAAAAAAACTTTGGAACATCTAACAATAAGTTAATATTAGTTTGCAGTGGCTGAGTGGATGCTTAGTTGCTATGAATGCCTACTTTAAAAGTTTAAGAATGTTACTCAATGTAAAATTGCAAAAAAGGGGTTATATTGTTATAATGTGGTCTATAATATTAACACTCAGATACTGCAAAGAAATGTTTGCAAGCAAGGAACAAGGCCTAAAACCAACTTCTTAGAACTACACTTGGTGAATAGCAATTATAGTTAGTTTATGGGGCAGGTACAAGACCTCCAGCAAAGACAGACTGTGGACTGTCCTGACCGGCTGAAGTGTCAGAGGTAAATGGCACTTACCAAAAACACACACATTTGTGTTTATAGTTAATTTGACTGAGATGCAATGAAAATTTTTGATCTTTTCTTGATATTTATATTTTATGCAAGTGAAATAACCTAACCGTACGTATATGTGTCATCGTCTGTGTGTTACTGCACTCTACTCTGAGAAACAAGAACTAGGATGAAAGTGAGGGAGAGGCAGTGCAGCCGAAGTGAGGCTGTATTTAGGGCACTTTATAAATATGCCACCCTCGGTGCCCAGTGAGTTTCCGCCCAACCCCCTTTCTTGCCCTTGTTTAGCCCAGTCTGAGCCTTTCTTACGGATGCTTGCTCACCTATCCTACAGTCTTTCTCTGTCTACTCTTTATTTCCATTCTGAAACCCACACCCTTACACCACCCTCCTCTCTTTCTCTGGTCTCAGGTGGTGAGCAAATTGGTACAGATCCGCGAGTACATCAGTAAGGCCAGCTCCATGCGGGATGACCTGGTGGAAAAGAATGACGTGCCGGCCAACGTGGAGCGTCTTTCTCATCTCATCGACCACCTCAAGGAGCAGGAGAAGTCCTATTTACGGTTCCTGCAGAAAATGCTGGTAAATCTGATATTTGTTTTTCCAGCTCCACCCGTACGTCTTTTAGAATCTACTTCATGCTTTTCACATCGTTTGGAAATCAGTTTTTAAAAAGATTTGCCCTCTTCGTAACTAAAGTAGTTTGTTGTTGTCTTTGGACTATTCATCATTCTGATTTTAATAGTTTGATCATGTTTTAAGCTTTGATATGCTGTAAAAACTGTAATTTCCATTTTTTATTGTCCTGTGATTTTTCTTTTTATTGCTAATTTTTTTTTTGAAGTTTCATTTAGGATTTTCTCTAAGAAATTAACATTTCTAGAAAGATACATTTTGGTCTTAAGTCTTATAGTCTACAAATGAATTATTATCACCATCTATTGCAGTAGAGAGGGAGTTTATAGACATGCCAGTTTTTTCGATTTTCATACTTTTATTTTTTCAGTCACTAATTGTTCTCTCTGCTGCTTTTATAGGCGCAGGAGAATGAGGAAGATGATGTGGGGACGCTGGACTCTGCAGTTGGCTCAGGTTCAGTGGCAGAGAGCACTTCTCTTAACACAGAAGTTCGATCTTCAGATGCTTCAAATGCAACAGTATGTACACCTGTTATGTACATATGTACAGTATTTACACACTCGGTGTTGTCTTTGAGTTCTGTAATGAGAAAATGGAAACTAAACATTTTGTCCCTCCTCTGGCTTTAATCTTGTCCTATTTATCTCTTCTAACCTTCTTGTTCAGTAGCAGTACATTATTGTTAACATGGCTTTTGGTAAAGCCAATAATTCTAACTGTCTGTGGGTGTGCATTTTGTAGGGAGGAAGGCCAGAAGCCATGCGTGCTGACCAGAAAGAAGAATTGGAGAATTTGCGTAAGCAGCACGAGTTGCTGAAGAAGATGCTGGAGCAGCAGGAGCAGCTCAGGGCCCTGCAGGGCCGACAGGAAGCTCTAATGGCCATGCAGTACAGTGCAGAGCAGGCACTCGCTGTGATTGAAGACACCGGTGAGATATACACTAAAAAGTGACAGGCATAATCACTGTGTACAGACTATTAGTGTGTAGGGTTAGAATGATCATTCACATCACATCTTGTGTAAAGTAGTTTTAGAGGAAAAATTAAAAAAAAGATTTGTCTCACAAACGGTCGGTTATGCATTCCTGACATCTTAGATGGAATATTCTCAGGAAATATTTATTCAGCAGAGGTCATGTATTTACAAACATTAATCAGTACTCTCTGGTAAAGGTGTTAAGAGTTTGCACCACCACAAATTTATATTCAGTGACTGACACAAATAAATCTGTTGGGTGTTTTTTTTCTTAATGTCTTTGTTGTTATTAGTTGTCACAGAAACCACAGGCAGTGTTTCTGGTCTGAGCATCACCTCAGAACTCAATGATGAGTTAAACGATTTGATCCAGCGGTTCCACAACCAGCTTCATGACTCTCAGGTATAGTAGAAACTGTAAATCAACTCTCTCATGTCCATAAATCATATAATTTTATCCCCTCTGTGTGAGTCATCAGTCTACTGACTTTAGATTCGTATCAGTTCCATCGGTGCCAATCATGTCAGACTATTTGTTTAGTACGGTCTGGGAGAAAATCTGTAATGCTGGTGTGAATGGCGTTAGTCTGCCACTCGTTTGACAACCCATGTCAAATCTTGAAAAATCCTTCCTGTAGACTAAAGCGGTGCCAGATAACCGGCGTCAGGCAGAGAGTCTTTCCCTCTCCAGAGAGGTGTGCTGGTCTAGGACTCCGCAGCCTGTTGGCCCCCCTCAACACAGGCCGCTCCTCCACTCTGCCTCTGGCCCACACACTGGTCTAGATACTGGAGCAACAGCTGCCAGTGCCAAACTCACCAAACTCCAGGAACTCCAAGACAAAAAGCAGACCATGGACAAGATCCTGCAGGAGCTGCATTCACTCAGAGACCAGACACTCAATAATAACTCGCGTATGAGTATTTTTAAGGCATTCTTTTCAACCATTACGTGGCTTTTGTTCTTCTAAAGTTGTTGATGAATTGCGTGTGGATTCACTCAGGTCGTGGCTTGTCAGCACAGTACAGTCTGAGTATGGGGGGATCTTCAGAGTTTCCATCCACTCTGACCTCTGGGGCCTCAGCCTCAACTTCCTTTCATCCTTCAGTTACACAACAGCAGGACAGCTCCAACTCAGCAGATAAGCTCAGGTGCGTACGCAAACAAAAACACAGCTTGAAGCAGTTGAATAGGCAGGTCAAATATCAACAGTAGGTTGTTGTACAGGGAGTGGGGATATAGTATAACATTGACGTCACAAAACCTTCTACACGGCCTTTTCTAAAGCGCTCTTCAACAAGACACTAGACCTCCTCTTTTATAGCAGTCTTTATTTTCTTTTTTCTATACTTTAGCATTTGAAAAGGAACAGAAATGTGAAAATATTTTCCTGGCCTGTCACTTAATTTTGAATGATTAAACCTAGCATATACTCACATTTGCCTCCTGCAGGAAGCTGAAGGAGGTCCACAAGCGCTTGAATGAACTGCGAGAGCTGGTCCAGTACTACGAGCAGACTTCTGATATGATGGTAGACGCAGTAAATGAAAACGTGAAAGACGACGATGACGAGGAGGAGGACGAGGAAGATGAGACGGAAGATGGCTCGATGTTTGAGGCCATGTTTGACTCGGAGCAGGAGAACCGCCAGCCTGTAACTAACATCAGGTGGGCAACTTAATGAATAAAATGGTTTTTGAATTTCTTAATCTTTGTTAACAAGTTCAGTATCTTTTGTTAAAATGGTTATTATTGTCACTGGTTCCAAGTTGCAATATGATAGCATTAGTAATTAGGTGATTGTGTGTAAGTAATTCTACACCGCAACGGTCACTGTGCCTTATCTGTTTAGGAACCCACAGCGCGGTGGGAACTGGGCAGACCTGAACAGCCTGACCAACGGGCGCAGCCCCAGGAGTGGCGCCACAAACAACCGGGATGGCAGACTCAACACTGAATGTGAGATCAACAACCGGTCAGCAGCAAACCTTCGAAGCCTCAACATCCCCTCAGCCATAGGTACACACTGCACAGACTGACACACACTTGATGGTGTTAGTGTTATTTTATAAATAAAAATATGTGAGTTGGTAAAAAAACTTCTTGAAAGTAACAGAGTTAGTCATAATAGGCTTATATGTATTGCATTTAATTTCCAGTTTGAGTCCAAGATGGTGTAGTTGGAGTACGGCACCTGAATTACATAACAGATTGAGCTAGCCAGTAGGGAAAATATGACATGGGAAGGACTTGTAGGGCTATCTACCATTTGGGGTTTAAACTTTCAAAATAAAAGCAAAAGGTTGACTGCTGCTAAACTGCTGCAGAAAAATTTGTAAAAATTGCGCACCAAACATTCTTGAGAGACTATAGTACAGTCTGAGAGAAAATCTGTAATGCTGGTGTGAATGGCGTTAGTCTGCCACTTGTTTGACAACCCATGTCAAATCTTGAAAAATCCTTCCTGTAGCCTAAAGCGGTGCCAGATAACCGGCGTCAGGCTGCAGCAAACATTCTTGAGAGATTGTTAAAATACCTGGTGGCATGCCCAAATAAAATCTATGTATGAGAAACTCATTATATGTGTTGTCTTCTGCTGTGTTTTGACCATTGTATAAAATAATGTTAACCTTTTTTATTTCTTTGACTTGAACAGCCACTTCAAGTCAAAGTCAGACCAATGTTTTGTTTTGTTTGGTTTTTCTGTGATCTGTAAGTGATACTCCTGTAACTTTGCTTTGATTTAGACTGCCAGTACAACAGGGACATCCCCTATAATTTGTTGAAGGATGAAGATGAAGATGGTCTTGATAATGAGGGAGGGGCGCAGGCTGTGGCTCCAGACAGCGAGGCATCGGAGTCTAGTCGGAGGAGCAGCCTTGGGAATGAAGCTGGTTTTGGTCAGAAGGTCCATCGACAGACTGCGAAGCAAAAGCTGTGGCAGCTGCAGGAGCTGGTGGCCATGGTTCAGGTGAGAAAGATGAGAGGACAATGCTCAAAGTTCTGTGGTCATGAGTTGGGCGTAGCTTAACAAAATGAGTTTTTTTTTTAATCCAAACTACCTGTAAACAGCAAAGACACTCCAGATTAAACTGTCATTAAAAAAAAAACAGCAACAACCACTGTAAACCATCACGAGGCTCTGATTCTGTAAATGTGTGTAAAATTAATCATTTTATTTCAGTACTGAGGAATCCATTGCTTATATACACTTTAATGGGACTTATGTTTAGGTTCACTATTGAAATACGAAGCGACTTACAGATTACAGAGTGTTCCAAGCTTTAAATGCTAACCCTGCCAGCTGTAGCTGACAAACCACTGATACTGTGCCAAAGCTTTTAAGTGGAATTCAGTAAGAGTACATAGACATGAGTAGACATGTAGAACTGTTTTGGATTTTTGGAGACAAATTCAACCACCATTACTTTTACTTATGTTTTAAATAAACATGAGACATTAGTTTGTTGGAATATGAGAAAACAAAAATGAAAAAACAAACAAACCTGCAACTGCAAGAAAAATAGGAAAAGACTCTTAAAGACACTTAAAGCAGTCAGTTGAACTGTTCCTTTAGATCATAAATGACTTATTATTTTAGTGAAGAAGCACTGACCCAATCTGTGTGTATCCAGAGTGATGACACAGATGGAACAACAGCTAATGAGGATGAAGCTTTACGCCAGCAGCCAAATAACACCAGGGCTTCTGTGCCGGGGACATTAGGAGCAGGATCTAAACAGAGTCCCAGAGAAATTACCCTCTCCAGCAAAGCCAGGTACAGTACTGTAAAAAGATTCTTTTTGAAAACCCTTTATTTGACTTTGAATTTGCATCACATCAGTCCCACCCTATTCTTCTGACAGAGAAAAGCTGTATGAGGAGAAGCTACGTCAGCAGAAGCAGGAGCTGAAGATGCTTCATGAAGAGCGTCAAAAGCTCATTGAAATCCAAGGCAAGATCCAGGACTTGCAGTGGGCTTGTCCTGACCTTCAGGTACTTCACTCATATTAACACACATACATGCAGCTATATGTAGGACTGGTGACAAAGGGAACAGTCTCAGTGTATAAAAACTGACATGTTAACGCTTTAAGAATGTAATAAGTAATGCTTTTTATTTCTGATTCTTTGTACTTGAAATTGAATTTTGTGGATTCAGTTCATGTCCACCTGTGTTGTTGTTTACACATAAGTGACTGGAGGCAGCTCGGTTATGTCAAAGCCAACTAATGGCTTTGACATGGCTTTGTTATATGACAAATTGAATTTTCATCCGGTGTAACTGTAACCACAGATTTATTCCAACACAGTTGGCCATGTCATGTTGTCATTGTGCTTATAAGTCAGGTGTTACGGGTGGTTTCAGATGTAAACAGTATTTCTGTTGGTGTTCCTTCCAGTCATCTGTGTCCAGCACGGTGAGTCAGCAGGGTTTGCTGAGGAAGGTTCCACTTGCAGTTTCCACTCCTGCACCCGCCCCGGCTCCTCCATCGTCTGGAGCCAAAACAAACTCAGCCGTACTCAAAGCCACGGCCCCAGAAGCAGCTACTTCTTCAGTCACTGACAATGAGGTGACAGACTCCACCATAGACGTCAGAACACCCGCTAGCTAACTATTTAAACCAACTCTTGTGATATATCGAACACACTTTACACTTTGAATATAATCCACATCCACTGATTGTCTCTGTTTTCTTGCTTTGAAATGGCAGCTTTGGTCAGAAATGCGTCGCCATCAAATTTTGCGCGAAGAACTGAGACAGCGAAGAAAGCACTTAGAGTCATTGATGGCTGAACAACAGAGGCGTAGTGGTCTTGGAGACTCTGCCTGCCAGATTGAAGACCAAGAGGGCATCGCTACACCCTCGCAGCCTGTCAGCAGGGATGAAAGGTAGGAGAGATTCTGTTCTAGGGGGTCTGTCTCATGAGATAATAATCTTTTGAAGATGAATAGCAGCTAAAGTGTGTAACACGTGCTCTCTTTTTTGGATGCAGAGCATTTCCCCTGCCAGGTAGTCATTTGTCATTGTTTCACAAACGTTTTGAACCATTGTTCATGATTTGTTATTAGAACAATGGCCACCTGGGGTTCCTCTCCATGCCATCTGAATGATGACGATGATGGCGACGACGATGATGAGGAGGAGGAATATTGCTCGGAGATGGGCGCAGAGGAAGAAGAAGAGCAGGAAGAATGTACAGATAGCACCTCAGATGATGACATTCATCTCTACTCACCAAGCAGGAACCTGTGCTCCTACAGTAACAGGAAGAATCAAGGAAGGTCAGACCAAGTGGGAGAAGAAGGATTTATGTCACTGTCTAGTGACGAGATCAGTAATTTACAAATTTATATGCTTTTTTTTCTTTTTGTCAGCAGCAATCTGAAGCCTCCGGCAGCCTTTTCCAGTGACAGTGGCGGGCTTCTTCATAACAAGACTAAGGCCAAGCAGCAGTCAAGAAGTTTGAACCAGTCTGGAAGCCAGCAGGGGGGCACACGGCGACAAGAGAACCTGCGCTGGGCCTCGGAGCTCTCCTTCACCGAGGGCTCGTATCACTGGCAGGAACAGGTCAGCCAGCTACAGAGACAGTTGGACTACAGCACCAGCATGTGTCAGACACTCCTGCAGGACCAGCAGGTTAGTGCACTCAGCACATGCATGCACAGATGCTGAAACGCTCTTTGGTTGCAGTTTGTGTCCAGTGTTTGGATTAAAACCGCTGTCAACAAGTGAAAGGCATTCTTTTTGTGTCTCACCTGTTTCCACAGACACTATCATACATGCTACAAACTCTGCTGACGGGTCAGTACAGCATGTTGCCCAACAACCTGTCATCACCACAGGTTCAACTCATCATGCACCAGTTACACCAGTGCTACACCCAGCTGGCCTGGCAACAGAACAATATCCAGAGGTGAAAACGGCAACTTCAAGAAGTATTTTTCACTTTATGGCTATGAAGTACAGAAACTACATGATGTCACTTTTCTTTCAGACTAAAGCAGGTCCTCAATGACCTTCTTCGCCAGCAGCAGCAGCAGCCTATGCCTTCCTCTTCATCAGCAGGTTGGCAAACACAGAAGCAGGGATCATCCCAGGAATCCAGCTCCGGCCCTCCAGCCTCTCCTGGTTTCTTCCTCCCCTTCTCCTCTACACTACATCCTTCAGCCAACAACATGACATCCCCATTTCCACCCGGTATGATATGCAAATTTATCAGCTTTTTGGGTTTAATTCTCTCTAAATAATTTTTGAATTTTTGTGTAATAAAAATGACAGACCGGGCAAACATTTTTGAGTCTCAAAAGACAGGAAGTTTGCACAAGGATTTTCACTTTTTAACCAGAATTATTGATTATGATGTACTATAAAAGCCAAATTTTACACTGTGCCAGAAATTCTATTTTCCACTCTAAAATTAAAAGTATAACCTCCAGTGACTGCTCTGGCATAAACACTGTTGAAAAAATGTTATTATTGGTGTGGATACACATTTTCAGTCAGTGCATTTGATTTAGAAATGGTTAATACATTCAAAGGGGACCTTCAGTAGGTGTGAAATGTAAAAAATCTGACTGCAATGACTTAATTGCTTAATTGCCAGCTTAATCTAAGTTGTTTTGTTTTTTCTTTCTGTCTGAAGGCTTTAATTTATATCCCCTGTTCCCTGGTTCCATGGGTGACTTTCCTCAAGGTGCAGTAGGTCAGGCTACTCCTGAACATCAGAAGCAGCACTCAGATCCCAACACTTCAATTAAAACAGAATACATGAGTTTCCCTCCACCGCTGCAGCGTTCTCCTCTTAACACTTCTACAGAGAGAGGGTATGTCCATCGATGTTGCCTGAAAACTCATATGTATTTCTTTGTGGAACATTGTTATCAATACCTCCTTTTTTCCCTACCTTAGGGCGGCAGGTTGGCTTAACACCTCCTACACAAACAATATCACTCGCCATCAACTGGCTAACGCTGAAGCCCGAGAGTCTCCTTCCTCCTCTCCCATTTTTGCCAACCGCCAATCAAGACATCGTGACTTTGACAAGGGGTCGCAGGAAAGCTTAAGCAGCATGCCCGAGCCGGTCGATCCCACCACCATCACAAAGACTTTTAAAACCGGGCGCAAGGCCTCCGCACAAGCCAACCTGGCCTCCCGAAGCAAGACTCCCAAGAGCCGCCGCAGGAGGAGCAAAGGGCACGGCAAGAACAGTGAAGGTATTAAAAGTGGAATGCCGCACCCTGCTGAGAGGCCAATTAAATATTTTATGCAGGGAGCTCCTTTTAAAAGCTGTTGAATTCAGTTCCATTGTATTGTGAGTTTATCTTCAGGGGCATTTTTCTGCATTTCCTTACCTAAGTGTCAAATTATTGATATGAGAAACATTATCAGTATGTGTCTTTTCATTTGTGGTGGCTCCCTCAGGTCATGAGAGTGACAGTGTTGGCAGCACTGCAGACTCTGTCCAGGAGAGGGCAGACACGTGCCATCAGAAGGAGCACAATCAGAGTCTTTTAGACAAACTTACTCAAGAGAAGCTGGACAGCAAGGCTAAGCTTGGGAGCAAACGGAACGACCTCTCCTCTGGTATGGCTGAAGCTGCCTGTAGTAAAATCAATGCACCCTCCTTTTCCTCTGTTATTTCTCTGTGTGTGTGTGTTTTCTTTTATTTATGATCCACATTATTTTATTGCAGAATGTTTATTCTTTTTCTTTCATAATAACACCCTGTCTTTTTATTTTAATATATATATAATTGACTTGGCACATTCGTCATGACCACAGATTTCATTTTAATTTTGGGTTAATTTCCTTTTTTTTGTCAATTTTAATTTATCTTACTCACAGCCTATGCTTGGAGAACACCCTTCCTCTCTAACAGAATTGCATGCACTGAAGCACCAGGTAAAGTCACCATGCAGATCTTAGCATTACTTAACTATCCCATGCATGGGCTTTTTTGTTTTCTTCTCCTTTTTGGCTTAACTAAAGTTGTGTGCAGGATAAATCTTTAGCTGTGAAAATAGTCAGTAGTTTTTTGTATGTTATTTTCTGTTGTTTGTGGCAGTTTGCAAATATCTGTCTGTAATGGTGTCACATCTTTAAATTTCAGATGCAAGCAGTGACTTCTCACTGTTTGAAACGCTGAGGGAGACCATTTACTCTGAAGTAGCTACTTTGATATCCCAGAATGAGTCCCGGCCACACTTTCTCATTGAGCTCTTCCACGAACTGCAGCTGCTCAACACGGACTACTTGCGCCAGAGGGCACTGTATTCCCTACAGGTAGGCTCAAAATGTTCAGAACATGTTCAACTGCTGTTTAAATCCAATGTCCTGGGTACACATAATAAGATTTTTGGGTTGATTTTTTTTTTTCTTCATCTGGCTGAAAAGAGGATTCGGTGTGAGAATGTGGCAATGAACATCTGTAAATCGGTCTGTCAAATATTAAAGATATAACTTTGATCACTGACTTTTCCAGATTTTTACAATCGTCTGAAAATATCTAGGAACACCTCTTTGAAAGAGGTTTGAAGTATCTCTGCTTTTTTGTTGAGACTAGAGCTACAGCTGACAATGGCTACAGATCATATTTTTTATGTTTTATTTTTCAAAATTAGTTTTTTTTTGTTTGTTTTTAGAGCTATATCTGGCTGCATTTCCACTAGGTAGATTGATCAAATTTTTAATCGTGTGATTTTGGCTTCTGAAACCGAAATAATGGAATCTCACTGTAATAATTCATGTATAGTGAGTCTAGGCTGTCAGTCTGTGGTTGACTTTAGCTGTCAGCATGTGTCCAAGTCTATTTACTCTAGAGGAGGCTGTAAAACTTGTTGTGAAAGGAGTCCGATATGAGTTGATGAGCCTGTGAAGCTAACTTCTGTCAGATAAGTGATACTGAGGACAGTTGTTGAGGAGATCCTGAACTTTTCTGTTAGTAAGTGTTGCTGTTTTGGTCCAAAAACCTCTCATGTTCAGCTGTTTTTTTTGTAACAAGATAACAATGTTAGCCTTTTCTGCAGTTATAGGGCATATATGGTCTCACTCTTGGCTGGAAGCAGTGCTTAAACAATGGAAAAAACACAAACCTCTTGTCCAAAAACCTCTCGTTTAACTGTTTTCCACTGGTCATTTTAGCCTTTTTGGCCAGGGTGAAGGGAGTATCTGCCATCAAACAAGAAGACAGCTGCATGTAACTACGATGGTGTTTGCTAGTTCACCTTACATGCATTAATGTAATAATGTGGTTAGCGTACTCAACGTAAATTACACACGAACAACATGAAGCTACTCACGCAGAGGAGAACGGCTGCTGCTGCCATCATCATCCGTCATCATTTCTGCTACGCTGACAGGGCTAGGGGCCAGGACTCTACTCTTCGAGTTTTTGGGGGATGTTGCTAACGATAACAGGCACCACAGCCGCAGTAGATGTGCACGGTGTGAGGTCTCGCAGCAAGCTATCAAACACGGCGCATTTCTCGGCTTTAAAAAAAAAACGCTATGCGTCGCCAGGTGTTTCATCAGATTTGAGGTGTTACCTCCTTTGACAGTATCACAGTATCAGCTTAAAGCACTTGTTGCAGGCTGCTGAGTTTGCATCTTTTGCTGTGAAGTACAGCCAGACTTTTGATCGCTTCGCCTTGGGCATTTTTAATCTGTAGCTCTGCTCTAAAAGAACGTACGTACCTGGCCCCGCCTACTATCCTCGGAAACGTAAAATGATTGGCTAGAATTGGCTCAGGAAAAAAAAAGCACCGAAATGTGCGCTGCTTTTCAGTCTGGTTACTACCGTTTATGTCAGAACGGCACCGGACACCGGTACCCATCCCTATGTGTGTGTGTTTGTTAGTGCTTCAGTTTTTGTTTTTGCTGATGGACTTCCTTTTTCATGGACTTCATATCTCTAGCTTGTGTCTTTGCATGCACTGTAATGTTTATATGTGTGTGACATGGCATGGGCAGATAAAGACACTGAAACACTTGATCTAACAGTTATGATACCCTCTCTGTGTGTTTCTTACAGGACATAGTAAGCAGGCATCTAGCCGAGAGGAGCGCAACCGAAGACCAGATGCCCCGTCTTGGTCCTGCAGTTTGGGCTGCCGGCTCTCAGTCTGAGCTCACACCCAGCGAGAGCCTGACTACCAGTGATGCAGTAAGAGAAACATTATTGCTTCCCAGCATGGCATTCTCACACTTTTTTTCTCCTTTCTCTTGTTTCCATGTTGCTTTGGTCCTTCTGAAGCCTTTCATCCCTCATTGTCATCCTTCCCCTTCGCTTTCTTTCTTACATTTCATTACACCTTTCGTTAATTTCTCTCTCGGCCTCATCTCCTTTCATCCCGCCTCGTCTTGTCTCTTTTCATCCTTCCATGTCCCTCTTTATTTTCTGATTTTAATTTTCCCTCCCCGATCTTCATTGTCTTTGAGTTTAACTTGACGGCACGTGTCAGAAGTATTTTTTCAAAAAAGGAAATAGAGAAAGGAAAAAAATGACCCTCTTCTGCCTGTGTCTGTTGCCAGATCAGACATGTGGTCTTTGTTCTCCTCCAAGGTCCCCAGAGTTGTACTAATTGGGAGCCAAGGCTTTCGTCTGTCTAAATAATGGCTTCGTTCAGGAGTGATGGATGAAATGTCTAATTTTCTATGCTAAAAAAATGGCGACCACAGCGTATGTGCCTCAAATCTGAACTATGGCTTTTTTTTCAGGAGGTGGTGGAGAAAAATCTGAGGATCACGCAAGACACGATGAAGAAGAGGGATGATGCAGATTCTGTGGACAATGACAGCACCATGTCAACCTCCTCCAACCTGGAACCTTTTGCTAATGATGACCTGGGTATGTATAAATGTATTTGGGGAAAATGTCTTTTTTTAAAGTTCCACATGGAGGTATTCATCCGAAACGCTTTTCCTTCTGCCTTGAACTACAAATCGGGTACCTCCCCCTGCTTTTTTTCAGCTGGGCTTGTTGGTCCTTGTTTGGGTAAACCAATCAGTTTACACGTCAGGATCAATAAGTAAACAACAGGATTTTTTGGCAATGTAAAACTTTGACTTGCTGGCCTGCTATCATAACTTGAGAGCAAAGCTGCCATACATTGTTTGATCCTATGGTGTAAACCTGTTTACAGATGCAAAAAATATCTATTATTCTTTTCTTTTTCTCTTGCTTCACTGATTGTAAAATTTTTGGTGTGCCCCCCCCCTTTTTTTCCTCTTTTCGCTCTTCTTTCTGTGCGGCTCTGACAGGCAACACGGTGATTCATTTAGACAAAGCTCTGGCAAGGATTAGGGAATATGAGCGCATGAAGCTTAAAGCTGAGTTTAACCCCTGCAGCGCCAGCACTGCAGGTGCAGGCACTTCTGATGTCTCAAATGCTGAACGTCCTGCTAACCCTGCTGAGCACCTCGAAGGTACCTAATCACAAGACCCTGCATGTGTACAACGAAGACCTGTGGCTGGCTAATTGTTGTCCTTATGGCTGTTTATTATAAATAGATGACGTTTTGAATGAACATATATATATTTCTCTATGATCAGGAGCTGCAGGAGGCGAAGTGCACTGCCCTCAGATCGACACCCAGCAGTTGGATCGTCAGATAAAAGCCATCATGACAGAAGTCATTCCCTTCCTTAAGGTAGGATAAACCACAGACAGTGAAATAGAGTTGTGGCTTTTTGCTAATATGCGAGTGACGTGAATTTTCTATGCTTAACAGAAACGAAACACATTGTGGTTTGTTAGTAATTACTTACTGAACTTTCAACTAAATGTGCATTGAACAAATGAGCCTTTAAGTGGGACCTATTAACCTATTCAATATTTTCTGTCCTATATACTTTGCAAATGTCAGATGATTAGATTAAACTCTTCCAAGGTTTCAAAAATGTACATGGCTGCAAGAAATCTCTATAAGCTCTAATCCCTCAGTTCCAGAGTTTTTTGTTTTTCAGTCTTTAATAAGGTGTGTAAGATCTTTAATAAGGTGTGTAAGATCTTTAATAAGGTGTGTAAGATCTTTAATAAGGTGTGTAAGATCTTTAATAAGGTGTGTATTTCAGGTGTATAGCATTGAGCACAGAGGCTGAACTGAAGGTTTGCACCAAATGTAAGAGAAACAGGGATTAATTTCAACTAGGACTCATGCAAAGTCCAAGAATAAAATATGGAGTTGGAAATGAGAACGATAGCTCTCCACACACTGCTTTAATGTGCGTTCGGTTGTCAGTAAAGGTTGCGCTGCTGAGCAGTTACTGAAGACTAAAATGACTCATTATTGTCCGTCTTTCTTCTCACAGGAGAACATGGACGAGGTGTGCTCCATCCAGCTCTTGACTTCTGTCCGGCGCATGGTCCTCACTCTCACCCAGCAAAACGACGAGAGCAAAGAGTTTGTCCGTTTTTTCCACAGACAGCTGGGAGGCATACTGCAGGTAGGACCGGTGCCAGCCTTGCTCTAAATTTGCCTCAACGAGCGCAGCTGGATCACATGAAAAGTTGCCTTTCTGACGGTTCGCTCTTTGTTTTTCTTCCAGGACTCTCTCAGTAAATTTGTCGGCCGTACTCTGAAGGATTGCGGGGAGGACCTGCTTGTGGAGATTTCAGAGATCCTCTTCAATGAACTGGCCTTCTTCAGGCTCATGCAGGATTTGGACAACAGCACCGGCATCGCTTTGGCAGCCAAACACAAAAATAAGAACAGGGCTGAGCAGAATAGTAAAGCCAAACACAGTCAGAAGGTTACATCTTTTGTTTTCTTTCTCCAAGCATTTGTAATGCAATGTTAGCTTGAATGATCCTAATTTTAATGCTGTGTTTATTTATTCCTCTGTATTAGAATAATACAGCCGGTGGCGGCGATAAATCTCTTTCTCCAGCATACACAGATGAAGACAAGGTAGGTAATCTTCACACTGATGACTGTTTTTTTTGGGTAATACTGTCAGTAATGAATCTTTGTAACAACAACGTCTCTCACTGTCTTCCAGGACCAAGATGAAGCTGAGCAGGAAGGTGCCTCTGCTTCCCAGGAGCTTTACCTGCAGACGCAGATGAAGAACAGCAGGAGCAGTGAGGCTTCGGAGGCTGAAGAGGATAATGAGGATGAAGAAGGTGGACGGGAAGTGCCTCTGTCAATCAGTGAGTGAAAAGTGGAGAAAGAAGAGGTGGTTCTTGTGAATAACTTTAGGTCCTCAAGCTAAAAATGTTCAGTAAACAGAATTCAGCCCTTTGCTGTAATTTACAAACAGCAAATTAGGTTACTTGTCAGGCAGGTTGTTTCAGAGGTGATAAGAGTCTAAATATTTAAAAATGCAAACAAAAAACATTCAAATTATGATCCTGTAATTTGAAATGGTCAGTAACCACTCTGATAGGAACTTTACATTAAAGGTTTCTTTCAGCCTCACTTTCTTGCTCTTTACTCTGTTTTGTAGTATTTATGACACAAAATTGGCAACTTTTTCTTGTGGTGTCTGATCACGCCTCAGTTTTGATTTAATAACTGCATCACTCGAGGTGTGACGGCCTGCGTTATCCCCGCGTGACCCTACGATGCTCCAAAAATCTTCTTGTCGTGTTAAGAAAGTTCCGCTTTCTTCTCAGTCTTTTCTTCCACCCCACAGGTGGAGTTTGAGGTCAGGTAACTGACCACGAGAGTCAGCACTTCTTGGTCTTCTTTGATCTTCAAGTAGTTCTTTACCTTTTAGGTGTATGTGTGCTCATTATTCCACTGCAGTGTGGTGCAAACCAGAGGGGGGAGCACATCTCTGGAAAATTGAGTGTCTCTGCTCACTGGCTGAAGTGGAGTCGTTTCAGTGCAGGTGTCTAATTCTGATGCCGTGTTTCCTGCAATTACAAAGCTGCTCAGTAAACACCATTATTCTAAAAAACTTTAATCGCAGCCACGTCTTTAACAGGTAAACAGAGGCTGCATGTTAAATGAGCTGCTGTTTAGTAGATCTGAAAGGCTGCTTCAGTAAAAGGCGTACAAGTTGAAAGATATCGGACCCTGAGTACAGAATAATAAAAAGTTATCTGCAGTGTGATTGGTGCCCTTGAAATTGTGCAAATATTTCAACTGCTCTTTATCTGTAATCATAATTTGAGTTCAAATGTTTTTGAATCTTCAAATGTTCTTACAGTTTTAAACCCAAAGGTCATTATCTTTTTTTCTTTTTAAAGGTTTTTTTTAAGCACATACTTTTGGGATTTTACGCCTTTATTCAAGAACAAACAGTGGAAACGACCTGGAAAATGGCCAACCAGCTGGGAATCAAAACAGAGAATCGCTGCTCACTAGAACCTGCACCCCGACCACTTTGCCGTCTCATTTTCACTTGTTTTTGCTTTTCAGGTCTCTCCAAAGCAGAGACGCAGGCGCTGACTAACTATGGCAGCGGGGAGGATGAGAACGAGGAGGAGGAAATCGAGGAGTTTGAAGCAGGACCCGTAGACGTCCAAACATCCTTACAGGCTTCTGCAGACGGACAGGCGGAGCAGGAGAGCACAGCCGCGGTCAGCCACGGAGATGTGTGCAACAGCTGTAGCTTACATTATTAAGCAGCTTCTTCTTAGTCTGACTGTGTAATTGTGTTGTACTCCAGGGTACAGCAGCCAGCGAAGCTGAAGAGATAAGAACTGAACAGAGGAGTTCGGAGAATGACGATGGTGAGGCTTTTTCTACGTATTCAGCAGCTGGATTTGATCCCGGCCAGTGCGCGATAAACTTGTCAGGAATATTGTAGGACTCTCTTGGCACACTCACAAACTTTGTCTTGCAGAAATTGTGAGGTCAGTTGAGACTGTGGATTCTGGAGTGGAGGAGCACGAGAGGGTGGAGTGCCAGAGCCCCGAGGAGGAGAGCAAAGCTGGGGCTTCTGCTGTTGCCTCAGAGAGGGAGTCCACCATGTACCAAGGTCAGGATGTCACCAAGGAGGCACCGACCACAAGCAGCCCAGACACAGACTCGCCTGTCATGATCAGCGTGGATGTAAGTCCAAATATGACCTATATGTGACTTTTTTTCCCCCCTTCCTGTTGTACAAATATTGTCAAACCTTAATTTGCTGTTTATTTTTTTTTTTTTTTTTTGGACTGTGCTCAGGAGGTGGGATCTGGTAACACGAGCCAAAAGTCTGATGAAGACGACTTTGTTAAGGTGGACGACTTACCGCTACAGCTCACAGTCATGTGTGAGGTGCGTAAAGACTACCAGTAAAAAAAACCAAACAAACCCCAAAACGCTCAGTTAACTGCAAGCATTTTAAAAGCCGAGGCATGACCCCCACCCCCGTGGTAAAAGGTGTCTGATTGTACAGTGTGTCTGTGTGCTGTAAACATCAGGAGGAGCTGCAGAAGAGGATCGTGGAGGAGCAGCAGAATAACAACCTGTCGGTAGAGATCCTCAACGGGAACACTGAATTGCTGACTGGGCTGGTGGGAAACGCGCAGGCACTGAAGGAACCAGGTATGGATTACAGTCTCTGTCAGTCAAGATCACAGTTTTGTTTGTGCGGATGTCACACGTTTCGCCAAAAGCAAAGCCGCCGTCTCTCGGCAGACATCTGCAGACCCGAGCAGCTTTCAAGTCGATACATAAACAAACTGTGAAGCTTTTTTTGTGACAGTAAATTGTACCTTTTTTTTCTCTTTTATTTTTCAGAA
This sequence comes from Oreochromis niloticus, assembly GCF_001858045.2. Taxonomy (NCBI): domain Eukaryota; kingdom Metazoa; phylum Chordata; class Actinopteri; order Cichliformes; family Cichlidae; genus Oreochromis; species Oreochromis niloticus. The sequence goes on along the minus strand of NC_031971.2, from coordinate 14,818,433 downwards.
ACCGCTGCTGCCCAGGATGCTTAAAGAATTATACAGATGTTTTGTTTGTTTTTTAGCAACACTATACTTTAAAACCCTAAAACCTGTTCTGGTTGTAGGATTGTTAACTCTTAATCTGATAGTTTAAAGTTGCAAATCATTTGCGACTCTCTCACAAACACATGTGCAACAGATAATACTAAGACTTGTACTCCTATACAACAACACTTTTGGGTTCATTTTATCCCTGAATATTTAATGTGATTTATGGATAATCTGGAGCAGAGAATTTTTTCTATGCTCTGGATCACAACAGTTAATCGTCTGCTTGAATCGCTATAGTGCTGATACTCCTGTTCAGATCCGCCTTAGATTTTTTTTTCCCATGGTTCTGGGATCAGTTTGATATCAGTTTTGATGTTTCGTTTTTTTGTTGTTTTTGTTTTTAATGTTTTATTTGTCTTGCTCTGGCCTTACTGTTACTGTACATCTCACTTTTTCTGACGTTGGTTCCTATTTACAAAGAGATGACAGCTGACTTCAGCTAAATGTTTCTTTAGCTTGAACACACCTTTAAGCTCCAACTCAGCTTCTGTCCCTTCACACTCCTCTTTATATACTGTTTCAGTTAATGGTTAGTCTTTCCATGTATTTAAAATGTTGGCTACAGTAATAAGTTTTAATTAATAAAATGCTGGAACTTTCAAACATGGTTTTGTCATGTGGTTACTACATATATCATAACTATAAATCTCCATTACTGCTCGTTGATTGTTTGCTCTACTTGTTGATACCACTAAATTTGAATGAACTGTCACCTGCATAGTTTACTGAACAAATATAATTATATCTAAAAACATGTATGTATATATCACTTTATAAAGTGGTCGGTGAATGTAGGTAAATATAAGGTATGCCACTTCAACTGGTCAGTAACATAAATATCTACTTAGCCGACTAAAGGTCAGCCACTCTATGGATTTTATTGACCACGTCTACACACTTAGTTTGAACTTCAGCAGGCTCTGAGATTGAGAAAGGCAATTTTAAGAGACTTTGAACGTTGCGTGGTTTTGGGGATCAGATGGACTGGATTTCAGAAATTGCTAATTTGCTGGGATTTTCCCACACAACCATCTCTGAGGCTTAAAGAGTCTGGAAAAATAGAAAATATACCGTGTGTTGCAGTTCTGAGTTCTCCACTTTTTACAATCGACCTATGCAGATTTAAAGCTGGATTTAACAGGTTTACTAAAGCTTGAGTCTTGAGTTGTGTTGTGTTGTTACATTTGGATGGTAGAATGGTCAGAACTTTTGTCCCTTTTATATAGATACAGTGTACCCATCTTCTGATGACTGCTTCCTGCAGAATCGAGGTAGTTCTAAAGGCAAAATGGGATCCAAACAAGAACTAGCACCTAACAAAGTTGTGATTATCAATCATCATCATCAACTTGTAAGGATTCATGGCTTTTTCTCTGTTGTGTATGAGAATAAGCTGAATCCCTTTGCTTCAATTTTGCTGGCAAAACAAGAAGTGGATTCATTGGAGAAAAAAAATAGAAGATCAAAGGCACAGTTCACCCAGTCATACAGAAATATTGTTTCTCCAGCCTGTTTTAGAGTTTATTCATGCAGATTGTTTGAGCATGAAGTTTCCAGTTCGGGATGTTTGCCTTCTCTAAAATACTGAGTTGTATTATTCTGCAGGAGGAGGTCTGCTCATGAAAGTGTGACAGGATGTAATAATGTAATGAGCTGAGCTGTTGGCCATCTAGACTTTTTTTTTCCCTGGTTGGTGGATTTAGACAAGACAAAACTTTGCCTGCCTGAAATGCCTTTTTTTTTTTTGTTTGGTTTGTTGCATTAACAACTAAGGGCCCTCTAATTCAGTTATAGTCAGAAGAAACATTTATAGCCAGTATCTCCAAGAGTGGACAGTTAACATCAAAACAATTTAGGTGGATAAGTAGCACTAGAGGTTGGACTGTCCTTTAAATTAAAAACAGGAGAGCATTCATTGTTAGAATTCTTTTAATACTCATCATTTAAAACAGTGAAAAAGGAAGTAGTTCAGTACCGATGCACGTTTGTCATTGTCAGTGTCTAACATGTCAGTCATGTGGTGGCAGATCCTTAAGTTCCTCTAACTTAACTGTTATTGAAGTATTTGACAAGAGTGAGCTGGAATTGACACATTTAACAAATAAACTGACATTTTGGTTGTGTTACATACATACACACACATATACATATACACACACACACACACACACACACTTAGTCTCCTCCTAAAATACAAATAATTACAGTGGAAAAACAAAATGAGGCACGATTCTCTTTTATATTAGAAGAGGGAAAAAAAGGATTTGGGATTCTTGGAGTTGAAAGTATTACTAAACTGCTTGGAAAACAAATGCCGGAGTGACATGAAACTGGATCAGGTGACTGGTCGCTGTACAAAAGCTTAGAGTTTTATCCAAAGGATCAGTTGAGTGTCTCTGTGCCAGGAAGCACTTCCAAACTGATCAGGATTCAGTATCTAGAGGATCACCACGGCATGCATGGGTTGGGGCAGTCCCTGATGTAGGACTCCAGCTTGCCTTGAGAGACCTGCATCAGTGTCGTGTATGTGGTCAACTGGAAAGAAAGTAAATCAAGGAGGGAGGAGGAAAAAGTCGTTACAGCCGATCAAAGTACAGTAGTCTTTAATTTTATAAGTCCCGGCAATCATAAAATGCTCACCTTATTCAGCACTGGTTTGGTTGACAGCACATCATACATAGTCTTCACTGAGAGGTTCTATTTAAATAAAACAAAAGAAATGATCAAAAGGTGGTAAGAGACTCAGACCTAAAGCCAGGTTTCTGACAGAATTTTGTCAGTTCTGGACAGGAAGTGGGCGTCTTCAGTACTCACAGTCTGTGTGGTCTGATTCATGCACTTCATGCCCGGAGTCCTGCGGTCATCCAGGAAAAAAGGGTCCTTCCAGTGGTCGTAGTTTGTCTCCAGGACGTACCACCGGCCCAGCTTCAGATCAATCCTGAGGAATAAGTTGATCAAAACTTCAGTGTGTGACACGCAATTACAGCAAGTAACTGGACTGTTTACCATCCGACCTCAGCTGCTAGTTAAGCAACAATCATGAGAGCATGAGGAAAGCAGCGTCACTGACTCATGATCCAGTACTTTTGCTGTGTGTTGGATTTTAGCGCCTTAAGCGGTGTACAAACAGGAAGCGTTGCGTTGTCATGCATTGCTTTAAAGCTGCCAGCCCGTTGCTTGCAGATCAGGATCTGGGTACCTCAGTGACCCTCTAATGTATTTATCAGTAGGTCATATATCGATCAGTGAGATTTTGCAGGACTTCATGAGGGTGATCTATCATCCCTTTATCCAAGAATACAAGGTTCTGTGTTGTTCAACACACTTAATATTAATTGGCCTTGATCTAGGCAACAGTACTTACTCCAAGATATCAATGCTGAGCAGCCTAGACCTGGTGATGATGCAGCCCTGTCCTGTGCTGTTTCCTCCAAGGATGAAATAGGCTGGAGCGAGCAGCTTGGTCTGAGCCAGCCGACTTTTAGCTTCCTCGTAGCTGGAGATGGAAAAAATACAAAATAAATATTGTTTCGCAGAAACGGATTCACCACAAAGAAACTACAATGCGCTTTAACTCAATTCTTATGTTGTAGTGAAACTTTCTTTCCAATGAAAGAATTTTATTTTCTAATGATTTTAATAGGATTTCTTTCATTGATTTATAATCTATGATATTCTGGTGTTCTTATGCTTTATTTTTCAAAAACTCAAAAGGAGAGGTCATCGCTAAAAAACTAATTTATTACTAACAGTGCCATCGAAATCCTTAAGATGTATCAAACAGTGGATGCACTGCGTACCAAATAACAGCAAAACTTAATCTTCTACTTAAATCTACTTTTGTCTTGTTATAGTCGGGCACTGCAGTGTTTCACTGCCTCCCACTTCTACACTTGGTGCTCATTAGTGGCCAAAAAAAACTGCTTTAAGTATCAAAGAATACCTGGTTGCATTTTCTAGGACTGATCGAGTGAGAAAGCTCATCCACATCCCATCTCTTTGTCCCAAGATCCACTCCAGGATTCCTGCATGAGAGCAGATCAACACCTTGACAAACAATCACAAAACATCTTATCTTGAACATGTGTACAACCCCAAAAGCTCACCAATATATCCTCCATCGAGGCTGAAGCGCTCGTTCATAGTCAGGGTGAAGATGTTCTGCAACAGAAACTTTCCTTTTAATCTTCTGTACTTCCACAGCTACAAAGAGCATAGGCAACTCTGCTGCCTTAAATAATGTTTTATGCCGATTGAGTCCTCAGATGTGCTACTAAATGACTCACAGGCTTGATGCCGGTGAGCATGCCAACATAACCGGCAAAGTTTGTCGACTTGAAGACCGTCTGGTTGTTTCTCTTGAAGTCGAGGTTGACCACGAGAGGCTTCAGCTTTTCGCTAATGATCCACGACTTGTTCTTCACGTCCCAGCTTTCAAGAAGAACACGCTCTTTTAACCCATCTGAGGCAAGACTTGGCTTAAAATTTGAAAACTGTGAAACTGATAAACTTACCCCATAAATAGACCAAAGTCTAAGTTTCTGCCATGAATGAGGTTACCTGAAAAAAAGCCAAAGCCCAACAGTGTTTCAGTAAATTATTAAACAAAAAAAAAAAAAAAAAAAAAAAAATCACTTCAACTCCAAAAATCAGCCCACTTACCCTTTTTGTCTTCTGCAACAATCGACGTGCACACGGTGAACACCTCGTAGAAGATGTTAAACAAGACGACTTCACCTAAGAATGACGAAAACAGAGATTATTTGGATTTTATTTTTCGCTTACTAGAGAGACGACTACTTTTCTTCAATTCATTTATTTACCAAGAGGAACCCCTGAAGCGGCTGCAATTCCTCTGATTTCTTCATTGAACGGGCTTGGAAGTGTGTCCACCATTAAAGGCTGTGAAACATTGCAAAGGATTCAATCAGAAACACTTGAGATGAAATTTAAAAAAAAAGAAAAAACAGAGTATATATCAGGGAAGTGGGAGAAGAGAAGACAGCACTCACCAGTGCAATGTCGACCATCTCTATCAGCTTTCCGCTCGGCACTAAAGCGTCAGCCAACTCTTTGATGGCTTCAATCATGTTGACCAGCTGAAGAGAATAAGATCACGAGTTTAATGTGCTTTTTTTTTTTTTTTTCCTGGGACTCGGAGCAATATTGTGAAATGTTTTCCAACGCTCTTACATCAGTTTTTTTGTCAGTAATCACAGCCGACCATCTCTTCCTGGGCGGTAAGTCGAGGTCCACTGTGTACCAGCTGACGGCTCCTTTGAACCTGATTAGAAAGCAAAAGATTTAAAAACGACACTACTCCCCTGCTTTTAGTGGTAAGCCTCCATTCACAGCATTATTGTTCATTGCAGCTAAGCGGGTTCTAATACATTAATGATTTGGTTAAGAATTAATAAAGTGAGTGAAAAACTAGTTGAAGATATGATGACATAAATGATAAATGGCTGGATAAAACTACTTCTTCTTTCGGTTAGTCCCTTTACAGTTCGCCACAGTGGATCATCTTCCTCCACCTCACTCTATCCTTGCCATCATGAGTGATTTGACAAAGATTTTGTCCTTCCTGATCCAACTCTCCCCATTTATCTGGCCTTGGTATCGACACTACGAGTACACTGGCTTGTGGTACCCCTCACGTGGTTGGGTTTAAAATCAGATTCATTTGAAGGGTAAAGGGTCATTTTTGCATCATTTGTTTGATCTCTGAAGTTGGCAAATGTGCCTCAAGATGTACTGCTGGAAATTTCAGGATGAGCTTAAGGCTTTAGGGGAAAATAAACTACCATTTGGTATCTGTTAACTTGTACATCCATTTTGCTATTGTTGTTGTCTTGTGTTTTTTTGCCCCGTCTCCCTCCCCTCACTCCAAACCAGTAATGGAAGATGGCTGCCCCTCCCTGGTTCTGCCAAAGGTTTCTTCCTGTTAAAAGGGAGTTTTTCCTTCCCACTGTCATTAAGTGCTTCCCTAAAGGTTTGATTGTTAGAATTAAAGCACCTTTAGGCACCTTTAGGTGACTGCAGTTGTGATTTGGCGCTGTATAAATATTAGTGAATTGAATTGTCTTTTTAAATTCCTGGGTAGGGGTATCCACACATCTAAGGGGGTCCTCATCAAAACTTGTTGGACCTGATTACTGAAGAATGGTGGCAAAGAACAATAATTCTTACACTTCCCTTATAGCCAGACCTTTAAAACTCTGTGGATAAAGTTTCAAAGGTGAAGTATCTGATGCATGTGTTGTCCTGATCGCTGCTATCTATATTCATTATTGGCAGTTTTAGCTTTAGTGTACTGTTAAGACACATACACAAAAAGGGAAGAAAGCTCGCCCACAGCTCACTTAGGACCAGTGGCAGTAATAAAATTGCATAAACAAATAATACAAAGTATTGTCTACGGATTCATGTGCGGCTAACAAATTTACGAGGAGTAAGTGAAAGCAGCAGAGCTCATTACGAAGCAGGGCTGTTATCAAACACAGCAGTGACTCAGCTACCAGGCGAATCACGGAGTTTCTGTAACAACTCAAAAACATTTACATGACAGCTACACAATAATGCGACATACGTGGGGCCTTTCGGTGGATACATGTCCGCCCGACAGTCTTCTGTATACTGCAAACACACGAAAAGTAACAGCAGTAAATATGCGGGAGAGAAGGACACTGTGTCTTATGGTTCAAACATTATTGAAAACAATGCAGTCAGACAACAGTCGAGCTTTGATAACACAGCGTGTTAGTGTGGTTAGAGAAATGTCGCTTACCGGAGGCACATACTGTGTCCATACGACACAGAACGAAGCCGCTAAAACGAGAAGCACACCGGGACCCATTTCAGAAGATCTACCTCAAACCGCTTTCTAATGTCCAGCTCGGTTTGTTGTTTCGTTAAGTTTACTGCGGAAGTTCCTGCTGTTTATCCCATGACGGCGAACTGACTTTTGCACAGCCGAGGGGAAACAGGAAAAGCTCGAGAATGTATTAAACACCCTTTCCATTAATAAATGCAGGGAAACACGAATCCCACACGTCTTCTGTGTGGATAAAAACAGCACAATTAAAATGGCTTTTGGTTGCCAAGCGAGAGACGTGAACAAAGCAATTACAGAATAATTAAAGTGCTATAAAACACCCCCCCTATGACAGGACAGTGGTTGTTTCCATACGGAAGCGAAAAGGGACACCCGTGATGATTTGCATTTATCTTTCTCATGTGACAGCCAGTTATGATACACTTATATATATATGTATATATTAAAAAATCCCGTTACTTTCATGATTACTTATTTTTAAAAGTATTTAGTTACTTCATTACTTTGTTACTTTCTAAAAACGTGATGCACAACCTGAAAACGTTATATAGCAGTAGACCTTTCAGCCCAATTCTATTTTTTCTGCATAAACCTTTATATACAATTAAATCAAATGAAAAAGTCTTTTTAAAACTTGTTTTATTAATTTGAATCTTTTAACTTTTTTGCATCAAGTAAAAATGAAATTATATGAAACATTCTCTGACTTGAAGAAATTTGTTTAACATTTAAACCTATTTTCTCCATATTCCAGCATACAAAATAAAAAATTTTACACAGCAAAACATAAATAAAGTCAAAAATTCAGGATCACTAAGTCCTGTCGCTCTTAAGTCTATTTTCACCTGCAATAGTAAACCCTTACTTTACAAAGTACTTGAAAAAAGTAATCGGATTACAGTAACGCATTACTACCCATCTCTATTCATAAGTGGCTGTCACATGAGAAAAATAAATGCAAATCATCACACGTGTCCTTTTTCACTTCCGTATGGAAACAACCCCTGACTGCATATATGTATGTATACATATGTATATATATATGTACTTATATATATGGTCATGTCCTATTTATAAGAAAATTACCTAATGTGGCTTCTTCAACATTTAGTTACTTCATTGCCAGTGTAAACAGGAATCAAAGACGTTTAACAGGCCTGTATTATTCCTTTGAGGCAGAGCTCTTGTGGTCGCTGTGCATTTTCTGTAAAGGTTGTGCAACAGTGGAGCTCTATACAAATCAGTATTAGACAGCAGACCAGCTACAGCTTTTAAACACAGTTAAAAAGATGCTTGACTGATAAACAGTTTTGTCACCATTGATTTTATCCTTCTATGGTTTCTGTTTTATATGTCTGTTGTTTTGCTTTCTTTTCATCTTTGTAATGCTGACAGTTTTTTTTCTAAAGGTTGTTTATAATTCTGACTACAGGTAGGGACTATGGATAACAATCAGGTTGTGGCTAACTCAACAAGCGAGGATACATTTAAGAAAATATCTGGCCACTAATGTGTCTAACTATGGGGGGTGAACTGAAATGAATACAGATCCTAGAACAGTGACAGCACCAGAACTGCCCTGATACAAAAGAAGTATTTTGTAACTGATTTGCATCCCCTTGTAGTGTTCTGTCTTTTTGGTACTTAAGCATCTTTGTTTGATTTTGAAACAGTTTGTATTCATTTTATAGCTCATTCTAGACTAAGTTTCATTCACACCAATATTTTGCAGGTGAAAACGTGTAATGTCTATCCCCCCATAATCCTTGGGCATGTGCCCAGTGCACCCATTTAGTAACGCATCAATAGGCCAAAAGGATAAATGCCCGCAGTGGAGGGTAAAACACATGCTGAGTTGTGTAAGTGAATTCACTACCTCTTTTGAGTTGCATTCATGTAACCTTGTTGCATAAAGTCATTGCAAATACTGAAGCACACAGAGTACTGTCAAACTAAGTTATGGATTAACAAATTAGGTATTGCTGCCTTTCATTAAAGCTTAGTTAAACATCAGCCTGTAGTTAATTTCCCACTAAATAATCTTCATAGTTCATATATTAAATATCACTATACAGGCCATTTGATTCCTATCAAAGGTTGCAAAAGCATTCCACAAACATTAGACACAATTTTTACTCCAGAGCAAAGCAAAGGATCTCACAAAGATGAACATGGCTGTAAAAAAGGACACAAAACAAAACATTAAAAGTTTATTCAAAATACATAAAACAGTCACAGTCATAATCCCATGTCATATGATCAAATCTATAAAATGCATACATTTACAAAGGCATGACAGCAATCCACATTCTTCACTTGCAGTACCTGTCTGCTTTCATTTTGCTTCGCCTGCAATAAAAAAAAAGGACATGTTATATTCAGGGTTACAGTCAGTGCAAATAATATGTGTATTAATTCATTGGTTAGAATACACTGAATTTAAAAACAGCTCTAAATGGTAACTATAGAGAACTGATTTGTGTAAGACTTTATATACTATAAGAGTAGATATAGATTACACCAACACACCAAAGTAGGATAAAACCTCAGAAAATTTCAGTGTAAAAAAACTAAATCAGAAAAGAAACAAACATATCAATACTCTCCAGTTTTTTTCTAAACCCTTGAATCCCACTTGAATTTTTCAACTGAGATTTTTTCCAAAGCAAATCTTCATTTAGAGATCTAAAACTGCTATCAGCTTTATCTTTGAAAGGGAATCACAAAAAGAAGTGAAGTGCAGGTATAAAGTGGATTTTGAATGCACACATGCTGATCTTGAATGCCACCTTTTCATTGCTTTGTATTACACAGTGTGTGAACACACAGGCCTCTGCAGTACCTGAGCGCTTTCTTTTTACATAAAACACTCCTCTGGCACTTTGAATTTAATAACTTCTTGTATAAACACTCGTTTGAGAAAGAAGATCCCTTAACAGAGAGCACTCATTAAAAGAAGCGTAAGTGGCTGACAGTAAGGATATAATACACTTATTTTCACACCTGTCGAGCAAAGCTTCGTGAAATTTTCCATCCGTCCTGGCTTTCTTTAGGACAGTGGCGTCGCCCTCATTAACCCTGAGCCTTCGATCTTGAAAACTCTGAAACTTCTTCCTGTAAGTCACATACACACACACACATTAATAATGGTATTAGAAAAAAAAACTCACTAATTAACACACACACACACACACAGAAATGTTCAATGACATCAAGGATTTATAAGCAGCTAAAACCTTAAAAAATAATTCCAAATAATGCTCCCAGGTATTATCTAAATGTTGACAGTGGCACCTAAAAGGCAAAAGGCTGAGTGGTTAAGCCTACCAGCTGCCACCAGCGACCACACATACAGTGCTCTTATTTAAATACTCAGCGGCTGGAAGCGTTAAAGTGGGTAGTAGGATTTCCCCTCTAATTAATACATTTTGCTGTGCATCTGAATAAGCTTCACCTGAATATCATAAAGTCCCTGGAAAAAAGCTTCAAATAATCCCTCATTTTAACATAAGCCACCTTAACAACATACTTAAATATCTCAGACAAAACCTTCATAAACAAGCGCGGCAGTGTGTCGGAAACCTCTCTGATATTTACTTTCTCTCCCCTTCTGCCTGCATTTTGCCGTTCCCAAGGCGCACTCCATCCTGAAAAGCATTTCAGACGCTAAACACTACATCAAGACACAGGCTCAAGGGCAGCCATTATCAACATGTCAGCAAGATGAGTCCATTTCCCCCGCATTCATCTAAAACAAATAATAGAGTGGCCAACGAAAGCCAAAGCATGCCAAGCAAAAAACCAAAAAAAAACACAGCTTCAGACATATTGCCCGGAACTTAATAGGCCACAGACAGGCTGTATATAAAACACTTGAAGCATTGGAAGCGAAAATGCGCCACTGCCTGCCTTCTCATCACGCTTTTACAGCAGACTATCAATTGCGCCTTTAAAGGCATTGGATTGATGAGGCAGATCCTTTAAGGCGTGATCTTCCTCACACCCAGGCAAGTGTTTCTGCTGTCCAAATCTTGTCAGTAGAGACTGACACATGAAGATAATTGTGAGGATAAAAAAATTACTGTTTGTTTTCTTTTATTTTCCTCCCTGGTTTTGGGGAGGCAGATGGTGCTCTGCTGAAACTGTAAAATGTCAAATTCTTGCAAAATATAAAATTGAATTACTGACAGGAAGCATCAAGAGCTTGTAAGACAAATTCTATTAGCAGTATGAATTTTTACAAAGAAAGCGTATCAAAGCAGATTTTATGATTTACAGAAAATGGCACGGAAGAAGATGATGATCATTTTAAAGCTGATGGTTGGTCCAGGCTCGGGTTGTCTAGGCAACCCTCTGAATGTATTTACTACCCTGCCATATGCCAATCACCAGTATCCTGTGCTAAAGTTTATCTTGAGAGCTCCCAACCTCTGGTTGCTAGTGTGTTTCCACTGTAGTGACATCATCACCAAACCGAAAGCAGTGGTTTTCTATGATCTCTGATCGTGACATTGCCACGAATCGTTTCCTGTGTGGATGCAGAGGGGATTAACCCAAAGGGGATTAAGCTTTGGCCTTTTCTAACATAACAATTTTAAATTGGGCATTTTTCAGTCTTCTAACCTCTGAAACTGAAGCATCATGTGTAGATGCAGCTCACTGTTTGGAACATCGAGAAGTTGTGACCAGCAGTGTGGTCGGGGTTCAGATGATTTACTTACGCTGAAATATTCTAAATGATATGTCATATAAAAGAAATGTTATCCCTGTTTTCCACTAGTACCTACTCGGCTCGATCCGGTTTTGGTTGTTTTCCATTACAATTGAGTACCACCTCAATGTGTGTCAGGTCGTCGTAGCAACATGGCCAAAAGTCTTTTCGTGTCATTTGTATGTGACACAAACACAACAAAACAATGGAGAACGTTGAGGCGATGGTACACCTGCTCCTCGGTCTACAGCTTTTAGTCAGACTCAAGGACATGGTGTTGGTTTTTGTGCTGCTATTTCCCTTGTTGTTGGGTTTCAAAAATGAAAAAGTTGCTTTCACTCGTTAAGTGATGCCACTGGCTGGCCAATCAGTGGCTTGCGACTCCACTCACTTGGAAACCCAGCAAAGTAGGTACTAAAAAAGTACCTGGTACCTCTTAATGAATGCCTTTAAATTTAATGTTTTTATGACGTTGTAAACATTGAAGGTGAAACTAGTTTAACTATATTGTTTTTTGAGTAGCTTATCAATGAGAATTCATACTGACTGATATCTATAGCTTTGCTGCAGGAGTAAAAAAAACGGTCAGATATCCCTCTTTTCCTATCTTTTTAACCATCTTGCAACACCTCACATAAGCACATCAGCTTATCTGTGTTTCACTGCTTGTTACAAGCTTTTTTTTTTTTAAGTAGTGAGCTGTGGTACATGCAGCCACTTTTTCTGGTCACCTTTGAAACATGGACTACAACGTCCTACTACAACGTCCTCTTTTTCACTGGCCTATTTTGAAAGAGAACAGAAACTTCTAGTTAAACTTCACATTAATGGAGCACAAAAGCATCTACCGAACTTAGCAAAGAATAACAGGTAATTATAACATTTACTTATTCTAATTTATGATAACCTTTTTAATGGAGAAGAATCCAAAGAAAATATAAGAGAACTCAATGTTTTTCCTTCATTAGTCTTTGTTTGGGCTGCTTACACATTTCATAAGCACCGCTTATAAACAGCAGAGGTTACGTACACATAATTGACCTCGCAGGACTTCACGTTGCCCCTGTCCTCATCTGCAATGTCATCTTTACGCTTGACCTCTCGTTCTGCACAAGTTCGGATCTGTTCTTCGTCCAGTGGGAAAAAAACAAAAAACAAAGAGAAAGAAGAAAGAAAGAGGGAGAGAGAGAGAGAGAGCGGAGGAGGGGGGAAGTGGTGCGTTACATATCAATACCTTGAACTCCATGAAGTGAGGTCACAACATTTTCCCCCTTCCCTCTTAACAGTCAGGCCCCTACAGAGATTGCATGCTTAAAATCAAAGGATTAACATGCAACCTTGTGGAAGAACACTATTTATACATCACCTTCACCATTTCGCCATCCCCTGCTGTCTTGCTCTTGGCCACAATGTCCCCGTTGTCACTGTAGGAAATGAAACAGCTATTTGCTGCCAGGAGAGCCATTTTGCCCTGAAGCAGAACAGAAAGAAAACACAGGAGATGGGGGGAGGGGGGGTGTAGATTAGATAGAATTGCAGTGGGATTGGTTGTTGTGACAGGCATGAAAGGTTGCCCAATATTTGATGCAAAAGAGTTTCAAGGTTGTGCTGGGCAGCTTGTTTATAGTTTCAACAAAGCATGAAGGCAAGCAGCGCGCTACAGTGATAAGGTAGATGCTTTCTGTATAATGAGCTAGTTGCTCATAACTTCAGGTAAATGCCATCTCCCATGGGCTTAATGTCAGTCGAGAGGCATGTATGAAGCAGGGCTCTCTGGGGCTGGTTAAACAAAAACAAAACAGAGAAACTAAAACATAAACTATCCTTTTACACAAAGTGACACAACCATAAAATATGCATGTTGTGTTTCAAACACTAACATGGCACTCACGGAGACAAATATTTACAAATTTCAGGAATATAAAGTTCTTATTAAAAACATTTATCATTCTTCTGCAAGTTTGAAGGTAGAAACTTTTCCTAAAAACCTTTGTGTTTATGGTATTCTGAGTAAAAAAAAAATGTATACAAAACATATGAAAAAAAGAGAGAACCCAAGTAAATATATTCAAATGTCTTATCAGACCACTAATTGTTTAGTCTATTATCGTACTATCTATTGATTAGCTTATTGATTATCCAATTAATTGTGTAAGTGCGATCTGTAGAGCAACTTGGTGTTCACAGCATTATCTGATGTTTTCATTTTTATCTTTATTTAGCCTGTTATCTTTGTTTAGATTTCTATCTTCACATGCACGTGTTCTCTGCACTTCATTGCACAGTGATGCTGCTGCTAGCGGGCTAATAAATGCACTGATTAAATTTGTGCGACTGCCTTTTTAACCAAATCATCTCTTCAGAGTATAAAGTCAGACAGTAAAGGGACTAAAAGGCTGCACACCAATTAAAAGTAAGACGCCAGGGTCCCTCCAGTGTTTGTTGGCAGCCACTTTGATAATGAAGGCAATTAGAAACTATGACATAATCATTATTTTTCTTATTTTAATCCAGTGCCTTTAGCAGTTAAATCTGGCTGGTGTACTCTATCTAAAAGGGTTCGATAAACCCAACACAACCATTTACTAGATTTAGTGGAGTGATAGCTTCATTAGCAGAGAATAAAGTATCTAAGGTTTTCTATTCTATGTTTCGGCAGCCTGGCCATCCATATCTATATGAACCTTGTTCCTTTGAAAACACTGTCTCTTTTATTAAAAAGAGTCTCTTCTAACACGGCAATGAAAAAATAGGAAGTCAGAGAGCATTCAGCCACAAAAGGAAAACAATTGTACAAGTGAAATTACTTGACGACAACTTGCTAGGGACATTTATTGTATTATATAGCGACGGGTTGGTTTTCGGTTGGATTGTCACAAGCTTCCAGGTGGATGTAAATGAAACACAAAGGAAGAGGAGGGGTAGTGTGGGTGCTGCACCTGCTTGTTTTGGCCTATTATGCTGATGCTGTAGTGTGAGATCAAGCACTCTAATTTTCAAAATAAATGTCAGATGTTCAGTCACGACTTGCAATAATACAAACTGGGTATCTGTGCCAACAGCAAAAACAAAAAGAAAACTAAACAAAAACAAACAAAGGCCGTATCAACTTACTGCTAATGCAATGTGAACGTTCCCGGCAGCTGCAGCATTTAATTGGTGGGTTGAGTTATATTTTGACATAATGACAGAAAATTCAATAGGTGTCAGGATTTATCACAGTATGGCTGTAGTATTCAGCATGTTTTATATAAGTACAAGATAAAAAACAATGAGCAGAAGCCACAGTGAGCTGCATTCAGCACGCTACACACCTCTTCATGAGGTAACAAACTTCTTTCACAGCCCTGCTGCTGGCAGACTCAAATATGTGCAACATGAGTCTGACAGAATAACTGAAATTGACATTAATAATAAAATCAATAGTTTTGTGACCTGTGGGATTAAACCACATTTTCTATCACCACCAGGAACTACTCAAGCTACCAATCTGGAATCTTGAAAAGAGGCGTTTGTTTTCTGCAAAAAACTGACTGGACTAGAAAGAAACTCAAACAGCAGCTCTGCATATCATTAATGAACTGGTGGCCTACATCGATTAGAAGATTTACTCACATCCTGCAAGACTGGTTCCCATTGTTCCCTGGAGCCAATGGCATCAGAGCGCCCCATCACCACACCCTCAGAGTTGATGCCGAGGTACTTTCCATATCCAGACTTCAAGGCTATCCTGCAACAGCAAAAAAGAAAAAACTAAACAGATTTGTAAGAAAGGCTAATCTAATATTCAAAACACGTTCCCTACACAATATTTTTCTTTGTGAAAAGAATAGTTCAATAACATTAGTGTATGAATCTGAGATCTATCACTGAAACTAATGCATAAGAAATAGCTCTGTAACAGGCAGCGTATCTTCAAGGATTGATTGCCCATGGGCTGGTAAATTACTTGTGTACATCTTGACAATAGAAACAGATCCTTAATATAAAATGCAGAAATGGGGTAATAAATCTACTGGTGAGAAGATGAAAAACAATGTGCAGTTTATCTTTGTATACTCACCGTGTGTCTGAGAGCTTGATGGCAGTAAACTGTTCGGGAGGATCTGGTCCTTCATCATCTGAAACACAAAGCAACGTTTGCCTTTTAAAGATTTTACAGGTGTCAGTGGCCCTCTTTAGACTGTTTAAGTGTTATATTATTGCTCTCATTATAATCTTGGCTTTATTCCATTTTTTTTAACCCTATATGTAGTTTATTCTAATTCAATATTTGCAGTTTGTACGTTCAATATTTGTTGGACTTTTTTTTAAAACCTTATCTAATGTCCTGAAAGCTAGCCATTACAGAGGACAAATCTATGTAAGTTTCAATAAAACAAATTAATAATCACACATGGTAACATACAGGATTTGTGGAAAAATCTTAGACTTGTGATCAGATTCTGGACACAGATCTTATTATTTTAAAACAACGCATTTGTCAAACAAAACTATGATTAAGTATTAAATATTTACTCTGTAACAAAAGAATCTCCTCTAACACTATAACATCTTTGAACCTGCTTCGTATTTTACTTATGTATGTTTTCCATAAATGATGCAAACCCTCTGGTTATGCAGTGCTGCGCTGATCTCAGTGCCTGAGATGAGGCTACTTTCTGACATTTACAATCAGTCAGAGCTTTGAGGAATTCACAGTCCATCATTCAGGTCAACGAAGAGCAGAGTCTGAGATGTTAAAGAATGCATTAATGAAACACAGAAACAAATATGACACACTGATTATGTTTGGAATATGTCTGACTGTGACCCAGTGGGGTGGCTAAAAGAACATCCGCATGTTTCCGTTGACCTGTGGGTGATTGAACATTTTCTCAGCTTTCTAAAAGGCTGTAACATCCACAGAGTGGCATCAGTGGAGAAATCTCAGTAAAGACGATGAAATCTTTCATCTCCCTCTCGGTGCTCTAGCTTGTGTCCTCTTTCATCTACTGGAAATTGGTGTTTGCGCATGCAGAGGATGAGGAACCACTAAGGGAATTTTCAATCTTCCAGCCATTTTCACAGGTTCTCAATAAATGTGGTCTGAATTAATTGTTAGTAGTGTCTCTGTTCTGGGAGGACTGTGTCAATGAAAAGCGCTTCCTCAGAAGTGCCTGAAGGCAGAAATGGGTGAAAACTCAGAGTTGGCTCTATCCTCCTCCTCAAGTCAACCCCTGTTCAGCCTTTTCAGTCTGGTGTCTGGATTTACTGCGTAAGTAATTACTGCTTTGTGGACTGAAGGCGAATCCAGGAGCCTACAGTAAACCTCACCCCGGATTAGGTTTTTGCTTCTCAGGTTTGTACGAGCGTGGAATAAGAAAAAAGCTGCAGACTTTACATCTTCATTTAAAACAACAAAATGAAAGGCAGAACCACTTATATCCTACTGTACACAGTGCCCCCCCCCTCCCCCCGGTATAATCCTGCTCTTCAATTTTCCTCTCCTGAAATCAACATCATGTAGATAAGTATACACATAAAATAGTCTGAATGTGTTGCAAATAAGGAAATGTTTTGTTTATAAAATTCCAGACACTTGAGAAAAAAAAAATCTTCCAGTTAATTATTACTATTATGACTGTCAAAGCAAAGCATCGTGAGCTGATATGGAGCTCTTTTGGACTATTGCAGCACTACTGATATATTATAAAACAACAATTCTAAAAATAACTATGCGCTTTCTTTCTGATACAGAAAAATATGATCACTGTTTAATCTGTTAGTAGATGTACAATTATCATCCGATCATATAAGACCTCAGAGAGAGGGCGATGCAAATTTTTGTGTTAGGGGTAGGGCTGGACGACATGACATATCATGACATTTTTTGGCTATATATACATTGTATACGTGGTATACAAATGTTATTTTCAACCATATAGTGCCATAAAAATAAAACAACTGAAATTAAGAATGTGCTCCTTTGTGCTTATAACATATAAAAATTGTACAATAAACCTCAAATTACCGAAACAAAAGTGTAGACAGTGACTATGAAAACAACTGACGAGGAATAGTCGCAGGTATCACAGCTGATTTATTTAACGTTTTCTTTGGTGTGTGGGGAGACGTTGACATGCAGAGTTTAAAACAATCTTCATTTTGCAGTGGATGACTTTTCAGCTGGTGGAATAAATTTGTGGTACTGCTACCTTTTGCAGCAATAGTTTTACCGCATGCTTTGCAAATGACTGCATTTTGTCTGTGGTGGGGACCGGTTTGTGGCATAATTTGTATAGTTCAGTTTTCTCGTCCGTGCCAGACTTTTCATAACCAAACCATGTCCATGAACAGATGTACCCCCTTGTTTAGAAATAAGGTCCTCGATTTGTTTTGACTGGTCCTTCTGTTTGGAGCAACCTGGTTCTGCTTCATCTCCACTAGCCATGCTGGTATTCTCTGTGCCTGCATCCATGTAGTGACCATCCAAACGATTAAAAATATTGCCGTAAACAGTGTATTTTGCGACACCACAAAACAAACGATAGCATTATAATATGAAACGATAGACGTTTTAATTACATCATCAGATATATTTCGTCATATCGCACAGCCCTAGTTAAGGGTGATGAGAGCTCCACTCCACCACGAACATACAAGTCAAGAGGTCATATACCAAAAATTCAGCGACAGGGTCAGGCTCCCAGTGCAGAGTTCTACTTTAATGACCACATCTGAGGTGCAAATAACCTGAGCTGAGGGGCCTGCCATCACATGTCTGCTTTTTTTTTTTTTTTTTTAAATCCACATAATCACCTCAAACTCAACTCACCACATTCAGCTTCATTTGTCCATTTCCCCAAAGTAAGGAAGGCAAAAGGGAATGGACAAAACTTGAATAGGGTGGAACTTCTGGTTCGGACTTCATACAGTCCCAGAAAAAACAAAACAAGACCCAAAACAAAATAAAAAAATAGACACCAGTGAAACCTAAATCACAGTTCCTAGGAGCTGATCTTACAGTTAAATCTACAATAGATAACTTTTTTCCTTTTTGTGACTCAACAGGAACTGTTGTGCCACATCACATAACTTTCCTGTTTTCCTCCTAATATAAAAACAACAATGAACACAGCAGGCAGAGTGATGAACACAAAATAAATAACTATGAGCACAAACTGGAAGAATCATATCATTAAAAATTAAATCCTAGATTCACACACTCCTTTTTATACAAAGAGGAGAATGGAAAAGAGTATCCATGTACATATTCTTTGTTTATATTGGCATTACCTTAGTGGATGATACTTGATCTACTTGCTAACCTTTCGGTTGTATTAGTTGGCATGCGTTTGGACTGCCAATCATTAGCAACATGGCTAACTGTAATAATAAGCTACTGTACAAAGCATTACAAAAGCCTAAGAATATGCTTTTAAACAATGACAATAACATTTCAATAGCATGCTAAGGTCATATGAAAACAAAGCTGGATAACAGCAGGTAAGTGTTGTTGCTTACTGACTGAGAAGAAATAATTCCAGCTTGCTGTCTGTTTTAAACCACATTAAATTCCAAACCCTCATCCATAAGTTCTTAGTACAGGCAGCCTACCGCTAGCCTAGCGCTATCCACTAAGCACTTCCAAGTTTCTTTGCACAATGGCTGATGTACTTTGTCTCTGGAGTAAATCAAATCTGATCTAATGTCTGGAAAATTTCAGGCTGGTGGCAGTAATAATTAAAGAGGGAAGCAATCTAAATTCTGACTTCAGATTTCATGATAATGTCTCATGTCGCTTAAAACAAACAAACCCCCCAAAAAATCTTGAATGAAATTTAGCCCTATGCTGTATAGATACAGCACAGGAACATAGACTTCAAATAGTTTTACACTATTTATCAGCTGATAACTTCCACTGTCTCTAGAATAAGCCATGAGCTGCAGAAATAGCTGAACCTTTGAAAAAAACTGAGTTAAATTTTGATGTAACCCCAGTCTCTCCTCTTACCTCTGTGTGGTGAACCGAGTGTGAAGAGACCGGTATCCAGGGCATGGATGTATGAGTTGTTCTGCATCTCTATGGCAACTGTTCCTGTAATTTCTCCAAAGCCGCTTACAGACCACCAGCCACCTAGTGAAAAAAAAAAGGTCCATGTCAGAGCTTAAATAATGCATGGCACTACTGTGAATTTGAGAGACATTAACAGTAGGGAAGAATATATTCCTTCAGTCATGAATGTAACACGAATGTTAATGTTTGAATGAGTTTGAGCAGACCCCTCTAATTTATTCTTTTTTTATATCTGAAACACACATCATCTTAGCTGTTTGTATGCTCAAAGAACACTGACTGCTTAGTGGACAAAATACTAACGTAAAATACAGAAGATATACATACCAACAATATCAAGCCTTTCCTCTTCATCTGTGGCTTTTCTTTTCTTATCTTTGTTTTTCTTCTTTTTCCTGTGAGATTAATATCAAGATGGAAAAGATCAGCTTCTTAATGAGCTCTACTTAATAGACAAATTAATGTGGGTATATTTTACCCTGCCAGCTACAAAGTTATTACAATACATATATACATATTCCTATGTAAAGAAAATGTTTGTGTCAAGTAAATAGGCAGACAGCTTTGTTTTAGTATTTTATTATTTTTTCCCACACAAAAAAATAAAAAATGTCTTAATTTGTAGAGTAGCTACATTTAATTACAAAACAGACCTTGCAATATCCAAGCATTTTCCTTGAAATGCAACTTCCATTCTCCTGGAATAATACTAAATACTATATACCAAATACTAAGCAATACCAAATAAATATTATCATTTATTATTTAATATGGATAAAGGGTTTCAGGACTCTGTTTCTCCATAAAAGTATTCAGCTCTAGTGAATTTTAACCCAAATTCAAAAACGAGTTTGGTTTTACAAATGTAACAAAATACAAACAAGTCAAATGTTTCCGAATATTTTTGAGTGCGTCTTAGCTATAGCTTGGAGCTTTCAGTCTATGAAGTTATTTATGTTCCTTATAATAAATATGATATTTTTGTAGTGTCATGCTGCATAATGTGTTTTTGTTTTTTTTCTTTGTAGTTCTTTCTCTCTCACTTACACTTTCTTTAACATTGCTAACAGATTAGTATATGTTACTCCAGTTAATTTATGCTTTAGGATAGCCTTCAGGTTGGCGGTTTAACACCACGCCATCTTTAAATCTTTCCGTTTATTTTGACTGGTAATTATTTCACTTGCAAAGCCCTCTTTTCAAAAACGTTCCTGTCCAACCTTAAAGATTGTAGATATGTTGGTTAACTACGGGCTAAGAGGTTAGTTTCTTCTTTGTAGCATTTCTGTTAGCCTAGCCTAGCGAATTAATTAAAGCTAGCAGAGAAGAGAGCACATAATAAGCCCCGAAAAGTAGTTGAGGTGGCATCGGGTAATGCCACAAAGCAAAAATAGCCCTTACCCTTTATTATGACCTTTCAAAACCAGTTTGGTAGATTTTACGTGTGTGTATTCCGCCATGTCTTTAGCTAATGTTAACAGGTAACACAACAAACAAACGCCGTTTCCCGTGCAGAAAAGTACGGTGGCTGCGAAGTAACATTCTGAACCTGACCGTTCAGCCCATACAGCTTGTAAATCCAAATGAATGAAATATTTCTACCTGCTATCGTAGTAAATATATACAACTAATCTAAAGTACAAGAATACTAATCATAGAAAAACAAATTAAATTAAGTATATATAAGTACTCTGTAGAAAAAGGTAGAGTGTGGTCAGAATATAATGTGCAATTAGTACAGCAATACTGTTGTAATGGTATGACATTCAAAATTTTTGAATGTTAGTATATAAAATTGCATTATTTAACATGAAATAATTTTTTTTTTATTCTGTACTACATTTGCAAATATACAAATTAGTACAGAAGCATTTTGACAGATAATCACAGTTCAGTAATCAGTCAGGCTAAACTACTTTAGAAACATCATTAATAAAATCTCTCCCAGACTCACATCACACTAAATAAACTTTGCTCTTTGTCATTTATTAGGTAA
Organism: Oreochromis niloticus; assembly: GCF_001858045.2. Taxonomy (NCBI): domain Eukaryota; kingdom Metazoa; phylum Chordata; class Actinopteri; order Cichliformes; family Cichlidae; genus Oreochromis; species Oreochromis niloticus. The sequence goes on along the minus strand of NC_031971.2, from coordinate 14,796,748 downwards.
TAAATTCTTTTTTTTATATGCCATATAATTTTATATACACAGTCAGGATCTGAAAAAGTGGCATTTGTCTCTTTTTTTACACACACACACACACACACACACGAAAATGTTAAATGGTCTCTGAGTCAAACCCATAAGACCCTTCTCACAAATTCATAAAAAGACACCAATCAGGGTAGGTGGAGGAGGCGTGGTTGACTGGGTTGGTGCTGCTGACCTCTGGCAGATGTCCTTATGTAACTGTGTATGCTAATGATGCCTCATTAGCAGGAATGACCATGACAGGAAGTAATAAATCATTTGTGGATACTGTCAAGAAGTAAAATAAATTACACAGTATCTTGTGCTATCTGCCTAATGCAATAAAACTGAGCTGGCAAGAACTCTGTAGAACACACAACTTCTGCAACCATCTTAACTTGCCATCAGGGCACAAAACTTGTTGACTGATGCAATAGTGAAATGGCTGTAATGCCTCAGTGAAACTCCTTGTGTTGCTGCGCTTGAGGAAAAGTTGATTTTGAGTGTGGAAGATTAATCTGTTTAGCAAAGTCCTGTAAGCTTGAGGGAAGTTGGAAAGTAGGGTTTTCAGAAATCATGAATCAACATTTTACCCAGAAGTGAATCCCAGTTGTACTGCTTCTGTCATTTGTCAAATTCAGTAATACTCTGACAGCAATCCCTGCTGCTGATGGGATTAAACAGTCATAAGTTGTACTGAGAGAGCTGAGTGATTAAGCTTAAAGTCCTTAAAATGAAGTAAATAAGGACGATGTCAAATGAAATGGTAACACACTAACTGATACTTTAGGACCCGAGCATAAAAGTAACAATAACATCCAGTTGCAGCACGCTGCTGCAACACAAATGTCCCACATATTAATACATAAGAAGATATGTGGGTGGGTTTTTTGGGGGGGGGGTTTGATAAAAAAAAAAAAAAAAAAAATCACTAAAAAGCTTGATAAGAGTTTAATATTAAGAAAATCGTTTTGGTTGCCAGATTGAAGAACATTCTGGTGGTCATTTTTTAAAGATACATGAATTATCGTGTTTTCCATATCAACAGACCATCAAGCTTTTAGTTAGGATTGTTTTTTAATATTTAGGGCAGAGATTTTGCTGAGATCTTATTTTTTGGTGAGTATTTGGATTGTCTTGGAGGGCAAGAACAAAAATGAGGTTATGAAAGAGTCCCCTGTTTCCTGACCCGGAAGCAGCGAGAGAGCCACTTCTGTATGACTTTGAGTCATGGAGGGTAAGGTTTAGACTGTTGTCTGTGCATACACGCCAAACAGCTTTTCAGACCTTTTCTGGCCTTCTTGGAGTGTTTTGGTGAATTTCCTGGAAGAGGGTCTGCCTGAGGCCTCCATAGCTCTTTGGAGACTTCAGCACTCACATGAACATGTGAAAATCATCGTTATAATGTAGGATCAAATGAATCAGTCACAGTCATACAGGCTAAGACTGGTACGCAACCATCTGGAAACCACTGATCATGAGCATTCCCCAACTATTTGTGGGTGGCTACTGGAGGTTGATGGCAGTTTCTGGGAAAATGACTGCTCGTTTCCGAATCATGCAGGTTTGCAGGCCAGTCAGGAATCCCCTGGTAATCACCTGTTGCTAGGGAAAAAATGTATGTTCCCCAACCTGTTATCAAAGGTCTCCTTCTGATTGCTTTGACCACTAGTGTATTGCTGGATACCCACAGTTTGCATGGAAGCGATGGACTTATCTATAAAGACTGACCCGATACTCTCTGAGCTGTAATGAAACTATGAAAAGTGCAATGCAAACCAGAAACGGAGAAGTTTTACTACAGCTGAGCTAGTAGTTTGCAAATTCTTGTAAGCATTAAAAACTACAGCCAACTGTGGCAGTCTGCTAACAACCAAAGGAATCACAAGGAGGTTTTTGGTTCAGCACTTACTTTGAAACTGAATTCATCAAGCAACAGTCATAAACCTCCATGAAACACTGTTAACAAGTCAGTGAATATATATGTGTCCCTAGCAACATGTGATTGTATCATTTTTGGTGGATGTACACAGGATTTTACTGAGTTGGCAAGACTTTTCACCTAGTGGGCAGTGTCCACCCTTGCCCACCCATAGACACTTCCCTGCTTTAAAGCTTGTTTAAAGCAAAATCCATGTTCCAGTTCTGTAATTGCCTCTCAAGTATGGCTTTTAGCTGTTAGTGGAGAAGACTGGCATTTTAACTCTGAACAAGTGGAAGTCTAAGTGCTGTTGGTTTTCATTCAAAACATTTAATTGACTAAACATAAATTGGTTTATACCACAAAACAGTCACAGAAAATGTAGGACTGCGGTCACAGAGTAGCTGATTAAAGATTTTTTGCCACAGACCACACTTGTTTGCAACCAAACTTTGTCCGAAAAAAAAAAAGGATCTTAATCAATATCATCAAAAGGCTCATTGGTCACCCATTTGTTGTCTGTATATTTATTGCTTCAGACATACATGACAATATCACAGCTTGGAAGTTGATGGCATGCTTTGCTATCAACAAGACAAGATTGAAAATCCTCAAACTCCTGAATATATAAGATGATGCAACTAATTTAAAGATAATAAACTTTACAACAAACATAACAGTCTAAATCTTTGATGTTCATCTGGTGAAGGATGAGTTAATTCAGACACATTTCTGTGTCCTTATGTGTCTTTCGTGTCCTTGTTAAAGTGCCTTTTGTCTAACAAGTCTGCTTGCTCCATTAGCTGCCTTTCAACTGTGAAAAGACACATTTATCATCCTTTGTATGCACTGTACAAAACTCCTAACACTACCGACATGGACATTTACTTTTTATTTAAGGCTACCTATTTTATTCTGTTTAGTTAATTAGTTATTGTTTACCACTTTGATCAAACAGAAAGTGGTAGTAGTGTCATGAAAATTTGCACAAATATGTTCACTATGAGAGCCTGATTGCATGAATAGATGTTCACCCCAGTGATGCAGTTAATGTGAATACCTAATCAGTCAATCACTTGGCAGCAAATCAGTGTATTTAGGCATGTAGACACGGTCAGGATGACCTGCTGAAGTTCAAACTGAGCATCAGAATGGGGAAGAAAGGCGATTTAGTTGTTGGTGTCAGATGGTTTGAGTACTTCAGAAACTGCTGATCTGCTGATAATTTCTCACACTACCATCTCTAGGCTTTATGCAGAGTCATCTAAAAAAAAAAAAGAAAGGAAAAAATATCCTGTGAGCAGCAGTTCTCTGAGTTACTGTTCCCTGCCCTGCTGGTAGGAAGGCAAAAGTAACTTAAGTAACTACTTGCTAACACCAAAGTATGCAGAAGTATCTCTGATCAAGCAACACAGCAGCAGAAGACCACACCCTGTGCCACTACTGTCCGCTAAGAACAGGCAATTAGGCTACAGTTCACATGGGCTAAACAACACTGGACAACAAAAGACAGGAAAAATGTTGCCTGGTCTGATGAGTCTTGGTGTCTCCTGTGACATTTAGATGGTACGGTCATAATTTGCCATAACCAGCATGAAAACATGGATCCATCCTGCCTTGTATGAATGGTCCAGCCTGCTTGTGGTGTAATGGTGTAAAGGATATTTTCTGGGCACGCTTTGGGCCCCAACTGAGCATCATTTAAAACACCACAGACTACCTGAGTAATGTTCATCCTTTAATAACCACAGTGAACCCATCCTCCGAGGACAACACGCCAAGTTGCAAGGCTCAGAGGATCTCAAACTGGTGTCTTGAACATGATGAGTTCACTGTACTCAGGGCTGGATTCTGCATTCTGGGCACATCTGCAGGGGCTTACCACAGTTGGGGGCCCATTCATTAGTCTATTTAATTTGATTTAAACATTTTTGACAAATGAAAAAAGGCAAATCTATTTACTTTCACATTAATTATTTTTTAAGCACTCATTCAGTTGTGGGACTGTGAACAAGCACAACAGATGGAGTGGAGTGGTACTGGCAAGCACCACTGAAAGGAAGAAAAGGAGGAAATCGTCAGGGAGACGTAGAGACGGGGATGAGACAACAACGTGTGTGTGTGTGTGTGTGTGTGTGTGTGTATAGACTTAAATGAGATATATTATTATTCCTTTACAAAGGTTTTATTTTCCATTTCATATCTGACACTTTAAAGATTTTAGTGGAACAGTGCTCTGCCTTGACCACTTTTTTTTCAGTAAGTTAAAGTGCTCCATAAAAAGTCTCTATAAAACCCTTCTGTTTACACATACTTGTATGAGATGTATGACTACTGAGAAAAGAAAAGAAAAGCCTGACCATAAAAACAACCAAACCAAACATTTTTGCCCAGAGGTCTGTAAACCGATGATCCAGGCATGGCCTCCACAGTCACACATGTGCAGACATTTGTATATTGTATATTCGCAGACATATGTGATGCTATCATGACACTATGGACTAAAATCTCTGAGGAATGTTTTCAGCACCTTGTTGGAGGCCACGAAGAATGAATGCAGTTCTGACGGCAAGGGGCTTCAACCTAGTATTAGCAAGGTGTACCAAATAAAGTGGTTATATTGTATCTTGACAACATATATTCATCATCTCCAGATGATGAATCCTAATTACAGCATCACAGATCCAATTTATATAAGCGAAGGATAATATTGATATTTAAAGCTCTAAATATGCACTAAGACTCTGGTGAATAATGATATTGTGATTTTATCACATAACATAAACAGATGTACTGAATAAATTTCTACATTTGCTTTTTTGAAAGATTGCAGTCCAGATGTTTACCAAGCAGTACGGATGATGAATTAATTTGCCGTTTATGGTGATTTTCATCAGAAATGTATTCATTAATTACTCACATTTATTACCAATATACTTTTATATAAAAATGATCTTAATACGGGAAGAACTGGCACAAAATGTGCTTTAGATATTGTTGGTGGCCCCCACATTTTCTCAGCTAGTTACAAAGGCATATGTATAATGTGGACATCAGGCACCATTGCTTGGCATCACATATAAACAAGTGCCTTATTTCAATTCTTCTTCCACCTTTTCTCATTCTTCTCATGTATAACCTTTGCTCGGTTTCCCTTCTTTTCCACCTTTCAGCTGTTTTTCTCCCAAAACTTATGAAGTCACTCCCACCTTCCACCTCACCCCTGTCACTCCCTTCCCCTGATCCCCCTCCTCCCGTCCTACATCTGCCACATTTAATCCTCCAGCGGGGGATTCAGGTGATAGAAGGTTAAGTTGCTGACAGTGTGTAGTAGGTGTTTTCATAAGTGGCAGCGTGCTGTTACATCGCACTGTGGCCGCGCTCTCACTCCGTCAATGTCACCGCTCCTTCACGACGCGTTTCCTCGGCGCGTGTTTGTGCAGACTGCCAGAGTTTATGATGTGGACGACGTCTGAGGGAGAGAGACGGATGAGGATGTGTCAAGTGGCTCGGTGGCCCGAGGCTGCTTAGTTAAAAATGTTGTAATGGTGTAATTTTCTGAGAGTGACTCCAGGGAGGAGAGCGATGTGCTGGACAGGGGGAGAATTTAAACGTATGGCCTCTTTAAGCCATTTAATGCACGCTTATTGTGACTCTATATTTCACTGAAATTGATGACAGCATTTTGGTAGGATGCGAAAAAGGACATAAAGGTCGATGTCAGACTGTAATTAATGACAGTTTTTAAACCGCATACATCATCCCTTTACAGCAGTTTTTTAATAAAATATCAATACAGCCAGGCTTTACTTGACTAAAATTACCTGTCACGTGGTAATTATGGGATGGAATGCCGTGTCTCAAGTTGTGATTGAACACAGAGTGAGAAGGAAATTGGCCTAACATGCATATTTATTCTTGTATTACCAAATGAAGGATGCAAAAAACAAAAAAACAAAAAACAAAAACAAAAAAAAAAAAAACACCATTTATCAACAAAAGACACAATTAAAAAGATTAACTCACAAAGTGGAGGGAAGGCTATTTATCCTCACATGAATTCAGCACCTGCCTTAATACTTTTCATGCTGGACTGGACTGTGGTATTACTTGACTTCATGGGGCTTTGGGTCTGGAAATTGACTACAGTCTACAGTCATTTAGAGGTCTTATGGCAATTTCGCTGGAGGTTATGGAAGAGAGGAGTTCAGCGAATGGATAAACACCTGTGACATTTCCTTTCAGCAGAATGTTCAAGGTAACTGTTTCCACACTGGGTATTTTTTTTTTTTTTTCCTTTTTTGCTCCTCTATTGCTAGATTTTTAACGCCTCCTCTGAGTGGAAATCCGTCTATGTTATGCCGTTTCGTTGCTTTAATCCTCAATACACACATTTGCTTTTGACGGGACTTAATTTAGCACGTAGGGGCTTCGGGACATGATTAAATCACAGTGCGCTTAAACAGCGCCAAAAGCGGCTTTGAATGTCAATTTTGTCAACATAAATGTACTCTAAATACGATGCCGAATATTAAATTATGCAGAGTTTGATCTTTGGGAAGACAAAAGTCTGTAAGACATAAACAATCCTGTTATCAGTGACCTCTTTCAAACATATGCTGCTCTTCAAGGTTATAGAGGGGGAAAAGAGATAGGTGCTGAAATTTTTACAGCCTCTTGGCCTTGAGAATTGCTTTCAGTTTCTTTAAAAAAAGAAAAAAAGAAAAAAAAAAAAAAAAAAGAATGCTCTGACGTCTATCTAATTATAAACTTCCAGAAAAAGCCACTGAAAAAACTTCTTGGTTTAATGTTTTTCTTTCTTTCCAGAAATAACACTGCAGGACCGTTCAATGACAGCTCCTTTTTTTTGTTGCTCTGAATGGTTAGCTGTCCATGGCCCTGCTCTACTGGCTCACGCCTTCTTATTCTTGCTTCACAGCACCACATATCCATGTTTCACTCCTTCTGTCACCATCACCGCTGCCACCTCCCCTCCCCAGCTTTCCCCCGCTCTGTGCTCACCGTCTACACATCCTTTCAACCTCATCTTCACACACCTTGAGATTGCCTTCCATCAGCTGTGAATGTTAAAAGAGACTAATTTATGACCTAACCCGGGTCCCTCTGCAGCAGCGCCGAGGAAAGGCAGTCGGTCCGGGCTGCAAGAATGACTCATCTGCTCTCGTTGTTCTGCGTGCTGTCACTAGGTGGCAGCATACACACATGCACCCAGCACCTCTCTCTCTCTCTCTCTCGCACACACACACACGCCACTGTTTGCCTCATTTGACGATGAGAATTTCAGGCAACATCCCATAATGAATCAAAATGAGATATTTTTGAGTAATATATATGTATGATTGGGGTGAATAGAAAAGGCATTGTTTAAGGCACACCCCACAAAGTATGTTAAGCTTTCAGCTAAAAATCAGTTATCAAGAATTAGTCTAAGAACAATTCATTTGCAGAGGGTGTAAAGAAAAAAAAGCTAGAGGACAGTGCTCATTAAAGTATGCTACCACTTGCTGGAGATTGGAGTTTAGCGCACAAGAATCCAGCTGCACGATAGCAAATAAATTGCCTTATTTACACTCTCCACGGGTGGTATATTCTCTCCGCCTAATTATTCCACTGCTCTTAATAAACTAATTGCCCCCCCCCCCCTTTTTCTTCTCTGCTATGAAATAAACTGTGCACTTGAACAGAACGTGAATGCCGTTTCATGTCACACATTTCACCTCCAGCCTGGTGCTCTCCTCAGTCACATTTGCCACATTACTCACAGAGAGACTTTTTGACTCGAAGCTGCACAACCACAGAGTGTGGCTGCATAATTCACAGTCTTGTGTATTTTTAAAGTCATCCTTACATTCATAATGCAGAGAAATTTGAATCACGTGACAGTGACACGCTGTTAATCTTTTAGCGTCTGCATCGTGTCTGTGTAGGCTTTGAATCACTGCTAGTTAACGAATACATGGGACGCAGTCTCTCTCTCCCCCTCCCACACACACACACACACACACACAGAGTTATGGTTCCATCAGTTCAAAAGAAAAGAACACTGGCTTGCATTCATGGAGACTTACTCCAATTTTAACCATGACTACTACTTTCCTAATACCCAAATTAAGCCAATGCAAAGATTGGTCTATACACGTCCCATCATACAATACACGCGCGCGCGCGCACTCACGCAGTCTCGGGCAAATCAAACCGACTACATCTTTACAGAGTCAGATTTGTAAACCCCTGTTCGTTTCCTTCTAAATCTCCACAAGCACAGATGGCCTTGCTCCCTCTCTCGTCTTTCTAACCGAAAGGACTTACTCGATTTGACATCACCTGCTACCAGCTGGCACGTATCCGTTCACCAGCTTTGAATCTGGTCCACCACCCCCCAAACAGGCCAGTGCAGAGGAAATGTGATTTTCATCATCCCACGCAATTAGCGAGATTTAAAGACGTTTTGTGTCACTGATTGAAAACACCTTCCATTGTTGCTGTAAACAGCGCACAGCGGAGTGAAATCAGGTCGGACATGAATCACCGGCTGGATCTGAACCAGGTTTGAACCCGCGGTCTCACAAGCATATGGTAATCAGGCAGTAATGAACTGTTGTCTGCAGTGTGCGCTGCGAGGTATTCATCCTAACATATTGTAACCGGTCTGTTCGTACCGTGGTGGCATTTGTAGTTCACAACACACGTGCGCACATGTCCCACTCTGCCCCCGCTCTCTGGGCAGTGAATTATAATTGTAACAAATCGAGCTGAATCGCGCAGGAAAGGGCAGGGTGCCGGTGTCAGCTTGCATCACTCTTTGGAAATGTCACCATTCGTAAGTAAATTTGTCTCAGAGTCACCGCGGAACTTCTTGTAAGTCTCGTAGCCTCGCAGTAATATTTTTAAACTCACGTGATTTATTTAAACACTCGCAGCGTGTCTGAGGGAAAGTCATAAGCAGTGTGAATACAGTTTTGATTTAGAGATGTTAATATAGTAACCGTTTGCCCCTGGAGCAAGGATGAGGGATTTATGGTCATCACTGGAGTTGGATGACTCGTAGCAGAACATTCACATATTTAAAGAAGCTGAAAATAAGACTTGAAACCAAAACAAAAAGTGAATATCATATTTCTCATTTTAAGTGCAGCTGAGAACAACTGTGTATTTATTGTTATGATTATTTATTTAATTATTTTTAGAGAAACCAGTGTAATCTAAAGCCAGGCAAAACAACTATAGCTGAGGGAAGCTCATGGTTAGGAGACAGGATGTAAATCACGGCCTGTAATGTAAGCACCTTCTTTTACCACCCATTATTTCACAATGCCTTTAGTTTTCCCTTGGAGTGTGTGAATGCCACACTGCTTCCTGCATTGTCGCTGAATATTACCAGTGAAAGTGAGTTGCTGATGCAAATTAGCTGCATAATAACACATTGTCATGAGAGGGATTCAAGCCGCCATTAAAAGGGAATTCGAGAGCATTCATTCAGAGACACCCATTTCCGAAATGTGCACATTCAGAAATGTCAGAACAGGTGAAGCTGGTGGTGGTTTGCATCTTACTCATTCCCTGCAGTTTCCTTTTAATGCATTATATCAGTCTGATAAGTGCCTTTTATGGAAGGAATTTGTGCTATATAAATGAACTTGGCAAGCCTCTCCTTACTTTAGAGACTCGGTCTTTAATCATGAATTAAGCTCGAAGCGTTCGTTGGTTAAATCAAGGCTGATGCATGTTTGTTAAAGAGGACTGAAGTATTGAGCAATGTGATGTTGATCCCTGCAATCAAACCCACTGCTGTTAGAAAATAATCAGCTACACTGACACAGTTCAAGTGGAAAATCAATGTGAAATTCCTTGCTGATTTCTTGAACTTATTAACCATGACTCTGTGTGCCAGCCGATGAGTGCTCACCGTGATAAAGACTCAAATTACTGCAAGAATGAAATATTACTTTTGTTTTGGGTGCTTCTCCAGTACAGCAGTATTTTGAAAATTGTAATACATGCTTTCCTGTGTGCTTTCTGCTACAGTTTGCTTAGCTCTGTGCTACAGTATGGCTCAATAAAGAGCTGACATACTGATACTGTATTGGCAACCAGTCTTTTTCTTGTTGCCCCATCTTAATACCATAGAAATTGTGTTAGGATTATGCATAAAAGCGCTTTTTAGACACAGATTTGCATGTTTGGATTAGTAAAGCCTTGTAATGGAGGCTTGCAGAAAGCTACCATCTTGTTCTGACACATATTGAAACAATGCGTGGCTGCTTTTCCTTTTAACTACCAGACGTATTCAGCTGTCCGTCTGCCAACTCAGATAATTTCTGAGGAGAATTTTGTTCAGTTGCTTATAAACACAGGAAGGCGAGGGAAGAGTCTCCCACTTTTAATTATCAACCTCGGTAACCAATCTCCTTGCCTCTACAATATCTTTTGAACAACCACTACATCAAATGGGCTCATTTGCATTTGAGGCGTTGAGAAAATTGAGCGAGCGATGCATGATATTCTGTATGTATGCACCCTTTAGCGACACCCAACCAGATTTCAATACACTGCAAACACAAAATTTACACAAATATATGGAAGAAAATACAAATCGCGTTGATTATCTCGTGTGTTAAAATCAGCTTGACACAGACTTGACAGAGGAAAGACAGGTTTCTTGTTAGGATTAAGTGTTACATTTAAACAGTTTTTTTCAACCACTGGAAGGCACAGCTGTGAAAGTCACAGATCCCAGCGACACCAAATGGAAAGTTCCAGGATTTCTCATCCCTGCATCTTCTTTCCCTCAATCCATCTCACTTAGATTTAGCCGAGATAATGTGATGTGCCTTTAACCATAACTCATGCCTGAATCCAGCCGCTAAGGCACAAATTATATCTACAATAGATATAACCAAAAGTTAATGATGTATGAGAATATCAGCCAGGCTTGTGTTTATTGCAGTTAGTGAAAAAAGCGTTTCTGCTTTTGACATCAGTGCATATTGCCTGCTGACAAAGCTGTAATGTGCCTGTTTTAATATTATGTCAGAAAATAATTAAAAATAAAACATGGCGACTATCCGCTTAGCAGAGATTTTTATAACATATACTGCACATTTTATATCCATGTATCATGAGTCAAATGACCAAGGCTGACATCTGATGCAACTGCAGGTAACATAAGCTGCAGGTGCTGAACTGTTGTGAAACAGTGGTAGCAGGTATGAGGAGTGGCCGCTCACTAAAAAATGAGAGGTTACATCTGGAAAGAATGTTTTGCGTTCTGTTGGCAGTTACACCGACTGACTCTTTTTGGACACTTGGCACAATGTGCACATACTCTCTCATGATACTGTTGTTATGATGTGTATACTATTCACACTTCTGGCATGCAGTGAGTAATATTAACATTCATTTGTACATGGCTCACTGTCCACTTGAGAAATCTTTCACATTTCTTCCGCTTCTTAGCTCTCTCTCTGTCTTTTTTTGTTTTTCTCTCCACTTACTAAAGGGCAGCACAACTCCACAATGCCACACTTCCCTCACCAGCTGTTTGCTGGCCTTGTCTGTGTGGTTTTTCCACTCATGCCACCTGTTGAAGACTAATTTAAATGTACAGAAAAAGCTTCCATAAGAATTAAGAGGGCAAGAAGCAACCTGGGGCTGCAAATCAAATGGAACTGATTAATTGAGCATCATCAAGTGTGAGCACCTCTGTCAAAGCAGAAATGTTGCCAGTCAGTAAGTTCATGACAGTACAGTTAGATAAAGACTGTATATATGGCTTGTTTGTTGCCACTTCCAGGCCATGTTCTTCTCTCTAAGAAGAACATGGCAGCCTGGGTCAGGTTTGCAAAGAACAAAAACAGAACAAGGGACAAGACTTCTGGAACAATGTCTTTTAGACAGACAGGACTAAAGTGGGGATGTATGGTCATAATACACAATGTTATATGCATACCAACTATTAAGCACGGTGGTGGACGGGTGATGACAGTGACAAGACCTGGGCACCTTGCAGTCATTGAGTTGACTATGAAACCTCTGAATACCAAAGTATTCTCTAGTCAAATGTGAGGCCGTGTGTCTGACAGCCAAAGGTTGGTCAAAACTGATTCATGCAAGAGGACAATGATCCCAAGCACAGCAGCGCTGGGACCTTAAGAAAGCTGTGTGTAAACCAGGGTCTGCAACCTTTAACACCCAAAGAGCCACTTGGACCCGGTTTCCACGCAAAAGAAAACACTGGGAGCCGCAAATACTTTTTGAAATCTAAAATGAAGATAACACTGTATATATTGTTTTTTTGTGCTTTGTGCGGACAACTAAAGTAAGTAAGTAAAGTTTATTTATTAAGCACTTTTCACAGACAGGCAGTCACAAAGCGCTGTACACAAATATTAAAATAAACAATACAATCAATAGACATTATACACAATGTAAAAGATCAAATGTAAATAATGTAAAGAATATAAAATACGTAGATCAACAAAAGGCTTGTTTGAACAGAAAGGTTTTTAACTGCTTTTTAAAAGAATCCACAGAGCAACTAAGGTGTGTTGCTTATGCAATCCATGAAGTGCTACAGAGAAAATTACATTTTATTTATGTAATTAACACATTTTAAACTCTTAAAGAAATATAACAAAAGGAAAGACACCCAGCTGAACTAAAATGATCCGTGTAGCAAACAAAAACTGTTGTGAGCCGCCACCCTTATATCGCCTGTGGGCTTTTGGAGCCTTGACCTGACTTTTAAAAAGTAATTGGAAAAAAAGCACTATGCCGTTAAAAAAAAGATATTTGCAAAATTCTGCCTAAATATCTGTTTTACCTTGTTAATGTGTGTGGCGGGGCGTGGTCTGCAGTGCCGCTGCATGGGAGTCGGACGCACCTGAGCGGCACCCGCAATCGCGCCTCGCCGCCTTAAGGGGCAGAGAGGAGGACGTTACTCTTAATATTGTTGGTGCATTTCAGGAGGACGCTGCTAATAAAGTTACACAATTACACAGTGAATTCACGTTTATTGTTATATTTACAAAATACCACCGTTTTTGTCTCGGTCGTATCATTTTATTTTGTTGTATTTATCCGCCACACCTTAAAGGCCGGTCCGTGAAAATACTGCCTGACGTTAAACCGTCCGTGGAGCAACTATGGTTGGGGACCGCTGCTCTACACCCGTAGTCAATCCCAGCCCTTTCAGTTGTAATGAGGCTTGCTGTTTACGCTTCAGTGCCAGGCAGGCAGCAATAAGGTGATCCTTTAATAACAGTATTCAACATCATCATGTGGAGGTGAGGGGGGTCTCACGACCAGACTCAAGCCTTGCACGGCGCAACTCGACGTTAACGTCAGCTTGTGTTCATTTACGAACATTATTCATCTCAAGGATGCTTAAAATCCTCCAATAGCATTAGCTCACGAGGAGACTCATAATCATCATTAACTGTCTAATTAGTGACCTGAGCTGTAAAGCAGGGCTAGGAGAGCTGTGTTCACATGTTGGTGCCATACTCTGCGCCCTTCTGTAAATAAACGCTTCTTAGCGCATCTGATAGCAAAGACACTGTCCTTCATTTCGGCTAAACTGCGATCGTGGCTCAAGAGTTGGCAGTTCGCCTTGTAATCGGAAGGTTGCCGTTCGAGCCCCGGCTTGGACAGTCTCGGTCGTTGTGTCCTCCTTGGGCAAGACACTTCAACCGTTGCCTACTGGTGGCGCCAGTGTCCGGCAGCCTCGCCTCTGTCAGTGCGCCCCAGGGTGGCTGTCATTACAATGTAGCTTGCCATCACCAGTGTGTGAATGTGTGCGTGGATGACTGGATGTGTAAAGCGCTTTGGGGTCCTTAGCGCTATACAAATACAGGCCATTTACCATTTAAACCTCCACTCGAAGACGTCCAAACGATGCGAGTGCAAAAGAATGCCGTACTGCCAGGTGTACATGAAAACTACATTATCCAACACAGAAAAGCTGCACGTGAAGTCAGACTACGCGAAGTATGCGCATGCGCCGCGGCCAGAGGCGCTGAACGTTCCAACGAACTGACGTCACAGTAAGGTCTCTTGGTAGTCAAAAGTACACAACTATCCAGATCTAGTGTGAGGACGGAGAGTGAAAGACTGGAAAAAGTGATAATTTGTTCAAAGCTGTCGCGAAAAAGTGAATTCACGGACGAGATTGTGGAAAAATGAACGTGGTAGGACTTTGAAAAATTGATCAGACCACCTCTCATCAAACAAAGCACAAATATTTTAGGCATTTTCAAAATGCAATAATTGCAATGATTAGATGTCAGAAGCTTAGTGGTACTGGTGGACTAACTGTTACAGAAACATCCAAGATGATTTTAGGCACCAATACTGTTTATTTAGTGCAGCTGTGACAAAAACCTTACATTGGCTGCTGGTCTAATTCTTATTATTATTATGGATGTGTAAAGCCTGCTCACTGACATCTAACTGTCTTTTCTTTCTAGATTCCATTAGATGAACCAGGTGAACCGAGGTGCAGTAATCTCAGCGTGCCTCTGTTCGAATTTGAAAACATTGAACACTGCCTCAGAAAACATTTAGCCTATTTATCGCGCAAGTAAGTCACAAGTTCAAAGTTATCAAGACAGTTATCAGCATATACAGACATATTCACTGGTTACAGGTTTGTTTTGCTCAAACATTCTCAATGATTTTCTTTCAGACAGTGGACGGCATTAGCCACTGATGACATCACCTCGGATGTCGTCAATCTGCTGACCAAGATGTGCCGAGTACTCATAGAGCACATTAGCAGCTTAGTGTTTAAAGTCGTACGCCCACAGGTTTTATGCTGCCCACATAATCATGATCGTGGAGACAACGAAAGCTCCGCTGACCGGTAAATCTAAAGCTTCCTTTATTAAACAGTTTCATTCAGTCTTCATTTCTTCTTCTTCATCGGGTAATCCTGGTGACGAAGGGGTTTCTCAGAGTACACAGCAATGGTTCATACTGCCTCTTAGAATAGTTTACATCTCGTGTGAAGTCATCCATGTGATTTATTTAATTTTGACAAAACAGTGATAGTGTGGGAAAATGACTGACTACATTTCTCTTTTCTCCCTTTTCAGGATGAATGTTGAACCTCTGCTTGATGGGTGCAGTTACTGCAGGGTGACAGAGGATGATATTCAGGCCAGCCTCAGAAACATCTTTGATAACTGTTTTGGTTGGGTCTTGGGTTTTGGGCAACGGCGGTCTCGTGACTCAGACAAACTACTGACTTTATTTTCAGTGTCGATTGCAAAGAATGTAAACTCAGCCCTGAGTCGTATCACAGGGTCCACACCCTTGCAATCAGATAGGTCCAGGTCCCCAACAAACCTTGTTGGGATGGTTTACAGTGTAGTCAACATTTTAGAAGACTATGCAAAGACCTTAGCTCCCCTTTCTGTAGATGGTGAGAGTAGCAGCGACAGCATTGTTGAAATGCCAGAGGAAGATAACGACTTTAAACCAGAGTCTGTAGAGACTTTTAAAAGCACACAGACTCAAGCTTGTGTAGGCAAGGAACGTTTGGTTAACAAGGGCCACAGTGATACATTTCAAATCATTGATGTCCAAAATCTTGACAGTGAGAGCTCAGAGAGTGATGAAAAATGTAGTGATGCCCTGCAGTGTTCGTCTGGGACACTTCCTACGCCTACAGAGATCGATACCTTTCTCAATTTGTGTCTTGCAAATTTGGTCATTCACGTTTCTGAGAAAACACAAACATTTGCTGTAAAGTTAAATTGTCAGCAGATAGTGACTGATATAAGAGAGAAGATTGAGGGAGACTTGACTCCTCTAAAAACTGTAAAAAACTTGTACATCATAATGTACAAAGACCTGTGTCGCAAATTTGGATCCAAATACGTGCTTCCGTTTGTAATGGAAAAGGCTGATGCGACTTTTGTAGCAGCCGTTGTGGAGCTATTAAAAGCAGAGCTCAAAAAATCGGCCAGCCCCAGTAACGTGCTGAGAAGTTTAGAAAGTAACAAAAGCGTTTCTCCAGCCGGTAAGAACAAAACGCAACAATCTGCTACTGAGCAAAATGGATCCACAGATTCCCAGAAAAACAGGCCGAGAAACCGTATCGTTAGGGCCCTCACTTCTTTTTTTAGATGTTTGAGGACGCTATTCAGTTACTGCATGAGCAGTGAGTCAGAAACAGAGTAATTATCTTCATAATTACTCAATGCATGCTCAGTGATCCAGGTAAGTCAATCCCAAGAGGTGGAATCTGTTCATGTGGACGTAGCGTTCTCAGCAGGAGGCGTTTTCTCCCGCTGTGAACGCTACGTCCACATGAACAAAATCCACCTTTTCTGTTCATGTGGACGTAGCGTTCACAGCGGGAGTTTTCTCCTACTGAGAACGCTACGTCCACATGAACAGAATCCACCTTTTCTGTTCATGTGGACGTAGCGTTCACAGCGGGAGTTTTCTCCTACTGAGAACGCTACGTCCACATGAACAGAATCCACCTTTTCTGTTCATGTGGACGTAGCGTTCACAGCGGGAGGAGTTTTCTCCCACTGTGAACGCTACGCCCACATGAACAAAATCCACCTTTTGGGGTACCTTCATAATGTTACAACAGTTACAATCCTCTTTTCAAAAAATATGCAGCAGTTTCAGCTGTTTGTAAGTCATTTAACACAGGTTGCGGCAGAAGACCTCCCCTCATCGAGCCTGGTTCTGCCGGAGGTTTCTTCCTATTAAAAGGGAGTTTTTCCTTCCCACTGTCGCCTTGTGCTTGCTCAGAGGGGGTGGTCTGATTGTCAGGGTTTTCTCCCCAAACTGCAGCGTCTTTGCTTTGCAGTATTGATTAGACAGTCAGACCACAGGACAGATTTTCAAATCTGACTCTGTCCACCATATACTGATTTTGAAAGGAGGGTTGTAACAGCAGCACGTCAGCTCTGTGGGACTTCTCACAGTGCAAAGACATGCACTTTGATTGGACACTCTAAATTGGTCACATAATTTGCTTCTTAATTTGGAAATAAAATGATCAGAAAATGAAACAAATGTGTGTTTGTCAGAACATTTGACTTGTTAAATGTGTATAATGGTTTGTAGTCTCATCAATCACAATGTAGAGACAATCGCACAAACTTGATTTAAACAGAGCATTTTGTGTTGGTTTTGTCATTGTAGGTTAAATGTAGACATTTATTCTAGATATTTGACACAAAGGCATTCTCAGCTCTGTAACAGAGAGGTTTTGGCTCAGTGTGAAAATGTCCTGCTGATATCAGTACATTTGATTTTGATGAAGTTCCAGTTAAAGGGTTTTGACTGTCTTGAGAGACAGCAGATTGTAGACCATTGAACTCCAGGCCTCGAGGGCCTGCAGGTTTTAGATGTGTCCTTGATCCAACACAGCTGATTCGGCTGATTTAAATGGCTAAATGACCTCCTCATCATGTCTTGAAGTTCTCCAGAGGCCTGGTAATGAACTAATCATTTGATTCAGGTGTGTTCACCCAGGGTGAGATCTAAAATCTGCAGGACACCGGCCCTCGAGGCCTGGAGTTTGAGACCCCTGTTGTGGACAGAGAGCCATATTCCTAACTGGAAAACTCAAAAACCAGTCTTATCTATGGTCCACCTAGACCTTACACAGAGTTTCAGTCTGTTCTCAGACTTTTATCTGATTTAGTGCCCAGCTAAGATAAAATAATTATTTTGGGTGATTTTAACACTGAAGATTGTTATCATCTTCAATGCCCTGTACCAACATAAAGCAGAGCAGCTATCTGAACGCCACCCCAACAGAGGTCGATCATCTTGTTAATAACTTTGCCTCCTCACTACGTACGACTCTGGATACTGTAGCTCCTGTGAAAACTAAGGCCTCAAATCCAAAGTCCCTGACTCCGTGGTATAATTCTCAAACACGTAGCCTAAAGCAGATAACTCGTAAGCTGGAGAGGAAATGGCGTGTCACAAATTTAGAGGATCATCATTTAGCCTGGAGAAATAGTTTGTTGCTTTATAAGAAAGCCCTCCGCAAAGCCAGAACATCTTACTATTCATCACTGATTGAAGAAAATAAGAACAACCCCAGGTTTCTCTTCAGCACTGTAGCCAGGCTGACAAACAGTCAGAGCTCTTTTGAGCCAACCATCCCTTTAACGTTAACTACTAATGACTTCATGAACTTCTTCACAAATAAAATTTTAATCATTAGAGAAAAAATTACCAATAATCATCCCACAGATGTAATAATATCTACAGCTACTTTTAGTACCATCGATGTTAAGTTAGACTCTTTTTCTCCAATTGATCTTTCTGAGTTAACTTCAATAATTACTTCCTCCAAACCAACGTGTCTTTTAGACCCCATTCCTACAAAACTGCTCAAAGAAGTC